>NC_057796.1:448386755-448470903 GCF_018294505.1 Triticum aestivum
GCCGGGATGAGGGTTCCATGGCCCTGGATTAAAGCCAGTCATCCGGTCAGGGGGCATGGGTGTTTCCGGTTGGGACCGAGAGGGGGGGCACCCCTTAGAGCGCGCGATATAAATTTGATCCCATGCTACACGAGGTTGTAGCCTCCCCGTCTCAAAGTTTTTCTTGAACGTTGCCGAGGGTGATTCCTGGCATCGGAATGTTGAATGGGTGTGTACTGGTTAGATGTGTTTCTCCTAAAACACCGTAAACGGAACTAGTCCCTTGTGACTACTGAAATCCGTTGGCTGTGGTTAAATAGTACAAACTCTGCAGAGTCAAATCCTTCCGAGTCATCGTGTCCATGGTCAAGGACCATGGCCGGTATATCCATATCTACGTCAATCCTCGTGGTAAATCCCCGGTGAACAAGCTTGAGTGGTAAACCCGGTAGCATTGTTATTCCTGTGGATGGACTAACCTTTATTTTATCTCGTACCTGAATATTCCCTTGCAATGATTTCTATTCATGAGCTACTGAAATATTAAGTTATGAAATATAAGCCCTTTATGTGATGTCGCTCAGACGTCCGACTGTGGCACTCTTGTTATTTACTTTTGATATAAGCCCTTTATGTGATGTCGCTCAGACGTCCGACTGTGGCACTCTTGTTATTTTCTTTTGATATAAGCCCTTTATGTGATGTCGCTCAGACGTCCGACTGTGGCACTCTTGTTATTTACTTTTGATATAAGCCCTTTATGTGATGTCGCTCAGACGTCCGACTGTGGCACTCTTGTTATTTACTTTTGATATAAGCCCTTTATGTGATGTCGCTCAGACGTCCGACTGTGGCACTCTTGTTATTTACTTTTGATATAAGCCCTTTATGTGATGTCGCTCAGACGTCCGACTGTGGCACGCACTGGCATTTATATTCTATTATAATCCCTTTATGTGGTGTCGCCTTGACGCCCGACTGCGGCATTGTTATTTCTTTTGTATCCTTTCGAGGAGTCATTCAGACACTCGATTGGCCCTCAGTATTACTTTGGGATTTCGGGAGGACTACCGCCCGACTTCCCTTTTATTTTTCCCATGCATTATTATCTCTTTGTCTGAGTACGATTGTTAATCTGTTCATATGCATCATGTTCACATTTGTTATATCTTATGTCCGAACTGTCTTGCGAGTACTTTCATAGTACTCACCTGGCTTGTTGATTTGGCCAGATGTTGATGAAGGAGATCTCATGGATGAAGAGTTTGATAGTGAGTCCGACGCCTAGAGGAATCCCAGTCAGTCCCGTGCGATCCTAGATGTTGGTCACTTGTATCATATACGCTTCCGCCACCCACAATAAGTATCCTCGAGCCTCACTCCGACGCTCGAAGGGTTGTTAGATTCAGGAGTCATGTCACCCACTTCACTGTGACATATCCACCACCGCTTTTATTTGTGAGCTAGTAGTTATGCCACCCTATCCGCCGTTATGTTTTATCGGCGTGCTTGTAATAATTGTTGAGCAGTCTCCGCTCAACCTTGTATTTTATTTAGTACTCCTGGTTTTCTCTTCTGTGAATCAAGATATTGTCTACCAGTGAGAAGGATTCTTCTCTGTTGGTCCGTAAAAGGGATTGTTTTCTCAATAAATATTTTTATTGGAAAACCGGTCGTGACAATGACTTAAGTAGACACGGGTATGTCTACCTAATGAAACACAAGTCTGAAACCTTTGAAAAGTTCAAGGAATTTCAGAGTGAGGTTGAGAATCAACGTGACAGGAAAATAAAGTTCTTACGATCAGATCATGGAGGAGAATATTTGAGTCATGAATTTGGTGCACGCTTAAGGAAATGTGGAATCGTTTCACAACTCACGCCGCCTGGAACACCTCAGCGAAATGGTGTGTCCGAACGTCGTAATCGCACTTTATTGGATATGGTGCGATCTATGATGTCTCTTACCGATTTACCGCTCTCATTTTGGGGCTATGCTTTAGAGACTGCCGCATTCACTTTAAATAGGACTCCGTCGAAATCCGTTGAGACGACACCGTATGAATTATGGTTTGGGAAGAAACCTAAGCTGTCGTTTCTAAAAGTTTGGGGATGCGATGCTTATGTCAAGAAACTTCAACCTGAAAAGCTCGAACCCAAGTCGGAAAAATGCATCTTCATAGGATACCCTAAGGAAACCATTGGGTATACCTTCTACCTTAGATCCGAAGGCAAGATCTTTGTTGCCAAGAACGGGTCCTTTCTGGAGAAAGAGTTTCTCTCGAAAGAATTAAGTGGGAGGAAAGTGGAACTTGATGAGGTGATAGTCACCCCTTCCGAACCGGAAAGTAGCGCAGCGCGGGAAGATGTTCCTGTGGTGCCTACACCGACTGGGGAGGAAGTTAATGATGATGATCATGAAGCTTCGGATCAAGTTACTACTGAACTTCGTAGGTCCACAAGGACACGTTCCGCACCAGAGTGGTACGTCAACCCTGTCCTGGAAATCATGTTGTTAGACAACGGTGAACCTTAGAACTATGAAGAAGCGATGGCGGGCCCGGATTCCGACAAATGGCTAGAAGCCATGAAATCCGAGATAGGATCCATGTATGAAAACGAAGTATGGACTTTGACTGACTTGCCCGATGATCGGCGAGCCATTAAAAATAAATGGATCTTTAAGAAGAAGACAGACGCTGATGGTAATGTGACCATCTATAAGGCTCGACTTGTCGCTAAGGGTTATCGACAAATTCAAGGGGTTGACTACGATGAGACTTTCTCACCCGTAGCGAAGCTGAAGTCCGTCCGAATCATGTTAGCGATTGCCGCATACTATGATTATGAGATATGGCAGATGGACGTCAAAACGGCATTCCTTAAGGAAGAATTGTATATGATGCAGCCGGAAGGTTTTGTCGATCCTAAGAATGCTAACAAAGTATGCAAGCTCCAACGCTCAATCTATGGGCTGGTGCAAGCATCTCGGAGTTGGAACATTCGCTTTGATGAGATGATCAAAGCGTTTGGGTTTACACAGACTTATGGAGAAGCCTGTGTTTACAAGAAAGTGAGTGGGAGCTCTGTAGCATTTCTCATATTATATGTGGATGACATACTGTTGATGGGAAATGCTATAGAATTCTTGGAAAGTATTAAGGCCTATTTGAATAAGTGTTTTTCAATGAAGGACCTTGGAGAAGCTGCTTATATATTAGGCATCAAGATCTATAGAGATAGATCAAGACGCCTCATTGGTCTTTCACAGAGTACGTACCTTGACAAGATATTGAAGAAGTTCAATATGGATCAGTCCAAGAAGGGGTTCTTGCCTGTATTGCAAGGTGTGCAATTGAGCACGGCTCAATGCCCGACCACGGCAGAAGATAGAGAAAAGATGAGTGTCATCCCCTATGCCTCGGCCATAGGGTCTATTATGTATGCCATGCTGTGTACCAGACCTGATGTAAACCTTGCCGTAAGTTTGGTAGGAAGGTACCAAAGTAATCCCGGCATGGAACACTGGACAGCGGTCAAGAATATCCTGAAGTACCTGAAAAGGACTAAGGAGATGTTTCTCGTATATGGAGGTGACGAAGAGCTCGTCGTAAAGGGTTACGTCGACGCTAGCTTCGACACAGATCTGGATGACTCGAAGTCACAAACCGGATACGTGTATATTTTGAATGGAGGAGCAGTAAGCTGGTGCAGTTGCAAGCAAAGCGTCGTGGCGGGATCTACATGTGAAGCGGAGTACATGGCAGCCTCGGAGGCAGCACAGGAAGCAGTCTGGATGAAGGAGTTCATTACCGACCTGGGGGTGATTCCCAATGCGTCGGGCCCGATGACTCTCTTCTGTGACAACACTGGAGCTATTGCCCTTGCGAAGGAGCCCAGATTTCACAGGAAGACCAGGCATATCAAGTGTCGCTTCAACTCCATTCGTGAAAGTGTTCAAAATGGAGACATAGATATTTGTAAAGTACACACGGACCTGAATGTAGCAGATCCGTTGACTAAACCTCTCCCTAGAGCAAAACATGATCAACACCAGGACGCAATGGGTGTTCAATTCATCACAATGTAACTAGATTATTGACTCTAGTGCAAGTGGGAGACTGTTGGAAATATGCCCTAGAGGCAATAATAAATGGTTTTTATCATATTTCTTTGTTCATGGTAATTGTCTATTGTTCATGCTATAACTGTGTTATCCGGAAATCGTAATACACGTGTGAATACATAGACCACAATGTGTCCCTAGTAAGCCTCTAGTTGACTAGCTCGTTGATCAACAGATAGTCATGGTTTCCTGACTATGGACATTGGATGTCATTGATAACGGGATCACATCATTAGGAGAATGATGTGATGGACAAGACCCAATCCTAAGCATAGCTCAAAGATTGTGTAGTTCGTTTGCTAGAGCTTTTCCAATGTCAAGTATCTTTTCCTTAGACCATGAGATCGTGCAACTCCCGGATACCATAGGAGTACTTTGGGTGTGCCAAACGTCACAACGTAACTGGGTGACTATAAAGGTACACTACGGGTATCTCCGAAAGTGTCTGTTGGGTTGGCACGGATCGAGACTGGGATTTGTCACTCCGTATGACGGAGAGGTATCTCTGGGCCCACTCGGTAATGCATCATCATAATGAGCTCAATGTGACTAAGGCGTTAGTCACGGGATCATGCCTTACGGTACGAGTAAAGAGGCTTGCCGGTAACGAGATTGAACAAGGTACTGGGATACCGACGATCGAATCTCGGGCAAGTAACATACCGATTGACAAAGGGAATTGTATACGGGATTGATTGAATCCTCGACATCATGGTTCATCCGATGAGATCATCGTGGAATATGTGGGAGCCAACATGGGTATGCAGATCCCGCTGTTGATTATTGACCGGAGAGGCGTCTCGGTCATGTCTGCATGTCTCCCGAACCCGTAGGGTCTACACACTTAAGGTTCGGTGACGCTAGGGTTGTAGAGATATGAGTATGCGGAAACCCGAAAGTTGCTCAGAGTCCCGGATGAGATCCCGGACATCACGAGGAGTTCCGGAATGGTCCGGAGGTGAAGAATTATATATGGGAAGTCCAGTTTCGGCCACCGGGAAAGTTTCGGGGGTTATCGGTATTGTACGGGGACCACCGGAAGAGTCCCGGGGGTCCACTGGGTGGGGCCGCCTGTCCCGGAGGGCCCCATGGGATGAAGTGGGAAGGGAATCAGCCCTTAGTGGGCTGGGGCGCCCCCATGGGCCTCCCCCCTGCGCCTAGGGTTGGAAACCCTAGGGTGGGGGGCGCCCCACCTGGCTTGGGGGGGAAGCCACCTCCCCTTCCCCCTTGGCCGCCGCCCCCCCCCCATCTAGATGGGACTTGGCCGGTGCCCCCCCCTCCCAGGGGCCTATATAAAGGGGGGGAGGGAGGGCAGCAACAGAACAGCCTTGGGCGCCTCCCTCCTCCCCTGCTACACCTCTCCCTCTCGCAGAAGCTCGGCGAAGCCCTGCCGAGACCCCGCTACTTCCACCACCACGCCGTCGTGCTGCTGGATCTCCATCAACCTCTCCTTCCCCCTTGCTGGATCAAGAAGGAGGAGACGTCGCTGCTCCGTACGTGTGTTGAACGCGGAGGTGCCGTCCGTTCGGCACTCGGTCATCGGTGATTTGGATCACGGCGAGTACGACTCCATCAACCCCGTTCATTGGAACGCTTCCGCTCGCGATCTACAAGGGTATGTAGATGCACTCCTTTCCCCTCGTTGCTAGTATACTCCATAGATGGATCTTGGTGAGCGTAGGAAAATTTTAAAATTCCGCTACGATCCCCAACAAACAGGGCATGAAATAATTCACATTTATGTTGTGTAAGCAAACAGAATAGCAGGACATAATTTCACATATATGATGGCTAATTAAACAGGATAGCATGACACAATTTCACATGTATGATGGCTAACTAAACAGGATAGAATGACATACTTCAAAATATGATGACTACGTAAACAGGATGACATGATATAACTATACGATGTGTCTATTAAAGTGGTTGGCATGCCATAAATCACAAACATGCCGTCGATGGAAACATGATGGCATGATATAATTCACGGATAGAATGACATAATTTAAAATATGATGACTATGTAAACAGGATGAGATGATATAACTATATTATGTCTTTAGAAAATGGGTTGGCATGCCATAATTCAGATACATGCTGTCTATGTAAACATCATGGCATGACATAATTCAAATATATGATTTATATACTAAGGAAGTGAGCAGAGGGCAATCGCATATATGATGTGTCAACTAAGGAGATGGCATTCAATATTGTGTATATGATGTAAAAACTAAGCATTGCAATACAACATATGCATTATATGAGTAATATAACCCTGCCAAGTTTGAGCATACACCTCAGGGGGATAATAGGACTGGTCATCTGCCTCTGAATCCTCCTCTGAAGAGCTATCTGTAACCAGCAAGATATCTGCTTCAGCAGGTAGCATTGTCTGCTCTGAAGACCTTGTTTTCACTCCAGATTTCTCCATCACCAATTCAAATGGCTGATGCACAGGAAGAGCAGTTGAATATACAAACATTGTCGACAAAAGCAATGAGAAATACAAAAAAAGGACGGCATGATATAATTCACATATATGACGCTTGCCTAAACAGCATGGCATTGCATAATTCACATACATAATGCCTTGCAACAAGATAACATTGCATAATTCACATATATAATGTCTTGCAACAAGATGGCATTGCATAATTCACATATATGGTAATTAGACACTAAACAGGTGGCATTCACACAAAGCATGTCTAAACTAAGCAAATGACATAGCAATGCAAGATACCATACGCACGATATGAGCAACATAACCCTGCCAAGTTAGGGCATGCACCTCGGGGGGGGGAATATGACTGGTCATCTGTCTCTGAATCCTCCTCTGAGGAGCTATCGGTAACCAGCAAGACATGCGCTTCGTCAGATAGCATTGTCTGCTCTGAAGACCTTGTTTCCACTCCAGATTTTTCCATGACCGTGCCGAATGGCTGATGCACAGGAAGAGTAATTGAATGTACTAAAATTGTTGACAAATTTAACACGTAATAAAAAATGATGGCATGATATAATTCACATATAAGATGACTGGCTAACCAGGGTGGCATTGCAAAATTCACATATATGATGCCTGGCTAGACAAGATGGCATTGCATGATTCACATATACGATAAAGAAACTAAACAGATGGCATTGACACAAAGCATGTCTAAACTAAGCAGATGACATCTTTAATGTATACAGTAAGCAATGCAAGGCACCATATGCATGATATTACCAACATCAGCATGCCAAGTTAGAGCGAAGACCTCATGGGGTAAATAGGAGTGGTCTTCTCCTTCTGAATCCCCCTCAGAACAGTTATCTTCCTCTTGATTACGATCCGAAATGGGTGGAGGGGGGCTGCCTTTGCGCCCACCATGGAACGACGTCTGCATGAAATTTTATTGCCACGCAAGGCTCGTCTCTTTTGCTCTACATGATCAGTTCCATTGTGTACAATAACTGGCATGCATAGGAATAAAACATAGTGAGATTATGTAAGGAGTGCATGCACAAATCCAGAGTGATGGTAGCAAACTGTGGATAGACCCAAAACCAATGATAGCAGGCAGATAATAGCTTTAGTTAAAAAATACAGATAATGGCTCCTTTAATGTTTGTTTGCACCCAACATGAAACTCATAGTAGACACCGGAGATTAACCAGATAGTAGACAGATAGTACTGATTGCTGCCCCAATATGTACCCCACAACCATTTAAAAACTCAAGTTTCAGCATTAGTTTGGACCTGACTCGGAGTCTAATAGGTGAACACGACGATAATGTAGCATGTCATCATATTAAGCGACGCATAACGTAAGCAGACACGGAAGAGTGCGACCTCTCTTGCGGACCCGTGTAGTCCTCAAGGTCATCTGCTCAGTTGATGATGGTAATGCAGTTGCCGTGGCTGCCGGCGGCGGGGAAGAAGATCTGAGGCGGCGAAAGACAGTCTGGAGAGCGGATCCCTGCTGTGGTGAACCCTTCCGTCGTTGGAGCAGCTGAGCTGGGGTGGAACACAGCGCCGCAGGAGCAGGACAAACCACACAAGGTTTTCTTTGACACATATCTGTAACAGAAGTAATTGAGTAAGGGCTTGTTTGAATTTGAGGATTCTAACAATGCAGGGATAGGAAATAGACAGGAATAGGATAGGAATGCACGTGCAAAACAGAGAATTTAAAAACACAGGATTTCTGCCAATCTGGGTGTTTGATTCACAACAATTGGAAGATCACAGGATGCAAAAAAGCATGGTGAGATTAAGTCAAACCACAAGAAAATGTACGGTTATAATGCTATTATGCTACTATCTCTTAGTCTTGTGCTTGATGAATAGGAATATGAAAAGGAGGAGAAGTGGAAATTAGAATTCCTACGGTTTTTCTTTCAAGGAGACACTAAAGGAACAAATCCTACAGTTTTCCTTTGCTCCATTCCTTTGCACCAAATTCATGAAAAGTAGTACCATAGGAAACTTTCCAATTCCGATGTTTTTCATTCACTTTTCCTTTCAAGCACTGGCGATTCTAGTAGGCAGGCTTGAGCAAGGAAAATCCTACACTAAAAAAATGTTTTTGTGCTACTTCTATTACTTTGGACCCAGGCCACTGCCATACTAGCTCAACTCCCAGGCCCATCGACAAATGCACAGCTCAAACGCGCAGAGATAAATAATGATGGCGTTCAAGAGAGTCCATCACGGATAGCTAAGTTGCCTGGTACCTCACTGCTTGTCATATAGTAGGATAAAATAATCGTATTTCCCGTTACTACGAGTGCTCAGTGGACAATATATATAACATGTAGAGTAAAAAAGAGATGCAACAAGTGTACAACCTCTTTGGCGAAGCCATGTCGATCTCAGCGTGATTGGGTTGGCCGGTGAGGATGCTCCGGCTGACTTGGCTGTCGGAGGAGGGGAAGAAGATCTTAGGCGTCTGGAGATGGAGCCCGAGGTACTGCTCCGCTGTGATGGAGGGTTTCGTCGTTGGAGCAGCTCCGGTGAGTTGTACGACGCCGAGGCTGAAGCAGGACAAGAGAGACAACGAACAACGTTAACCTGAGTGGAATTCTAATAGCATCTCCAATACATGACGTAAAATACATAACCACAAAGTGCTAGATGTAAAATACATCAGCCGCTCATCTCTGAACTTAACTGTCGAAACTGAATTTAACTGTCGAAACTGAACTTAACTGTCGAAACTGAACTTAACTGTCGAAACTGAATTTTGCTGTCGAAACTGAATTTTGCTGTCGAAACTGAACGCACTAGCAAGGTGAGGCTACACGTCGGTCGACTGACTTTTTCATCTCTGGTCAGTCGATTTTGCAGCCGTTGGATACGAAATCAAGGGCCTGCGGTTCATCTTCAACCTCCACCCCCTGAGCCGCCAGCCACCACCGGCCAAACAGCAGCCCCCCGCCGCCCGCGGCCGGCGGTGCGCCGCCCCGCCCGCCCCGAAAACACTCCCCACCGCCGGTCCGCCGCCGCCCCGGCCATCCCTCTAGGCCCCCCCGTGCCGAGCTTTTTCTCCGGCGATCCCCACGCCACCGCCCCGCCAACGCCCCGCCACCGCCGGCGACCACCGCCCCCATCCTGAACCCTAAGATAGATAGTGGGGTACCTCTCCGGCGAGCCCCCCTCCCCGCTGCGGCTGGTTCTTCCTTCACCCCGGCGAGCCCCCCCCCACCCCCTGAAAATCGACTGACCCAAAAGTCGATTCAGTCGACTGAAGTGTAGCTAAATCGGAGCAGCATCGCAAGCAAGAGCAAGAGCGAGAGCAGCAGCGCGAGCAAGAGCAATAGCAAGAGCAGACCAGGCAGGGGACCGAGAGCAAGAGCAGAGCAGCAGCGCGAGCGAGAGCTAAAGCAGCAGCAGCTCCTACTGATGTGGACGTCGCCGCCGAGGGAGCGACGCCGTGGAGGAAGTGGCCGGCGACGCCGCCGTGGATGGAGCCGCGCCGTGTCGGCTCGGGACCGAGCGCCGGCAGCACCGTGAGATCGAATCAAGAAGAAAATGCGGCGATTAGTGTACAACCTCTTTGGTGGCGCCGATTAGGCCGCAGCTTCATCCGAGGAAACGGTGATGATGATGCTCTTCCGGTGGTGCAGGTGAAGACGGCGGTGTGGGAATGGAGGTGGCGCGAAAGACGAGGGGAACGTCGGGGCAGCTCCTTGGAGGTGGAGGACGGGGTGGCTGAACCGGCGGGACGATGAGATCGACGACGGATCCTCATCCGGTACGGTGGATGAGGGACGTCGAGGTGTTGCTGTGGACGACGTCGTCGGGGAAGAGGCTCCGGCTGGGTGGCGGACGGAGCAGGGTGTGGGGTTTCGTCGCGGGTTTTCGCGGCCTCGGTGTACGAATGGGTGGGCGGATGGGATGGCAGTGGGGAACCATGGCTTAGAGACGCGCTTGTCCGAAATGTGGGGTAAGTTACGAAAGTACCCCCACCGATTTGAGGCGGTTCTTTCGGTTCAGGGGTACCACGGGCATTTCGCGTGTCGGGATTTCACAGGAGGTGGGAGTTTTCGCGCGCGTTGTAATTTCGGAATAGCAAGGCGCGGGTTGAGATGGAGGGAGTTGTCGGAGCACAACGAGACAAAGATATATCTTAAATATTTCGGGCTAACAAGGCGCGGGTTGAAGAGGCGGGAGTTTCGCAGCACGATAGACAGAGACGCTAGCTTGAATTTTCGGCATAACAAGGCGCGGCTTGAAATTTCGGAAGAACAAGCTTAACGTGTACCCAAAAAAAGACAATTTGCACCTCAACACGCACAACACACACACAAACACCATTTAGACTAGAGTAAGGTACACGTGCATTGCACGCATGAGATTTGGCAACCAAATTATGAATAAATACCACATTATAGCATGCAAGCTTTGAGTCATATATGCATGATGTAGATGTTCGTTTAATTCTTATAGTTCATTTCATTCAAAATCATCTAGTTTTTATAAGAAAGCTAATCTATTTTAAGATTCATGGAATTGTGCGTCGTAAGACATAAAGTAAAAACAAATAATGGCAAATCATGTAGAAAAACATTTGGGCAATTCTGATACGGAAGATTCTAGAACAAATAAGAAGTGCTTGTGTTTTGATGTTTGTGCATTATGCTTAAGTTCAACCATGGAGTCTTCTAGATTATACATGTGGCGAAATCTGGTGGAATCTAGATGATATCCAACGGCCAGTAGTGCTCAAATTTGCCATCTTTGGACCATCGGATTCGCCTCATCCAACGACCATCTTTCAAAGTTAAAGTTACCCGCACACAATATAAAAAATATAAATATAATATATATATAGGGGTATAGATATAGATATGTGATGCGAAAGCCGCCCATCATCTCCAATTAGAATAGTGTGTCCATGCACGGATGCGACGTGGCCAAATGATGTCTGCCATCGGTATCTCAAATTCAAATCAGTCTGACCTTGTTCAATGTGTATACATTACAACATGCTCGTTTCCAAACCACACCGCGCAGATCTCCGTTATATTCATGCATGCATGGGTTTCAAACATCAGGATCTCTTATTCAAATATTTGAATTCAACTTTACATTGATTATGACCTCACCTATTCTTTTACACCCACACAGTAGTCTTCTCTTTATAATTGTACCACTAACTTTCTCTCGTGCATGCATGCACACACACTACCAGTCGGCATTATCCATCGCACGCATGCAATCTTTTTCTTCAGGTCGGTCTCCCATGAAGGCACACACCCACACACATCCCCCTCTCCATCATATCGGGCATTCTTTATCTCTCACGCGTGCATGCGCAACGATCGATGTTCCTCTATGTATGTGTGTATATAGCTAGGTCTTTCATAGTTTTCCACACAAACCGATCAATCGATATATCCAGTGAGGTCTCACCCTCTTTCCCACGTCCACATCGATCAATCTATACCTCTCTATATAGGATTAACATATATAGCTAATACACCCACATTAATTATATATCCAACGTCCCCCTCTCATCATCCATGCCTTCCGCTTCATCTCTCAGACGCGTGCACAATGGCGAAGACAGGGGGCAGTAAGGGCCCTGCCCCCCTCCCCCCTAACATCACTATATATCGAGGCTAATATGAATGTGATCATTAGACAATTGCTGCTAAAAATGGTTTAAGTTCATGAATTGACCCTCCTCGTAAAGGATTAGCAATGCTTGGCCCCCTAGCTCATTTATTTTTCATGGCTCCGCCACTGCGCGCAACAGCGCACGTGTTCGCCCCCTCTCTCTAAATATCGATCTCGCACTTGTGCATTCCTTCATAGTCTCCCTCCACTCGGCCCCTCGCACCATCTTCTAGCCCCCCACCGGATTTTGCCACATGTACAATCTAGCAGACTCCATGGTTGAACTTAAGCATAATGCACAAACCTCAAAACAACAGTGGTTCTCTTTTGTTCTAGAATCTTCCGTATCATAACTGCCCAAACTTTTTTCTAGTTGAATTGCCATTATTTGTTTTTACTTTATGCTTTACAACGCACAATTCCATGAATCATAAAATAGATTAAGGGCTTCTTTGATTCAAAGGATTCTCAAAGGAATTTTGGAGGATTCTAATCATTAGGAATTTTTCCTATCTTGGTTGTTTGATTCGTAGGATTGTAAACCATAGGAATTTTTCCATATGATTCATTTGCACTAGATTTCATAGGAAACATCCCATCCACTCAAACCTCTTTGAAAGAATTCTGCGTTTTTTCTATGCACAATCAAACACTCGTACAATCCTGTAGGATTCAAGACGACATTCCACTATAATCCCATGTTTTTCCTATTCCCGCGTTCTTAGCTTTTTTATAAAAACTAATTGATTTTGAATGAGATGAACTATAAGAATTAAACGAAGGGCTACATCAGGCATATATGACTCAGAGCTTACATGCTATAGTGTGGTATTTATTCATAATTTGGTTGCAAAATCTGATGCGTGCAATGCACGTGTACCTTACTAGTACTTCGAGTATGTGCAAAACACGTAAATTAGAATACCAATGGCACGCTACACAGTGTCTCTCTTACAGTTCATGAAGCCACGTGGCACATGTGGAGGCGTTGTCGCGACCTCCTTGCGTGGATTGATCACAGTGACGTGCTGCTGGTTCCAGAAGAATGTACTCGTCCTCCCTGAGCCATACTGGCGGTACATGCACGAAGCGAAGATGTGCACGCACGCCACGCACGCACTCATTCCCTCGCACGCACACGCGGGTACACGGGCGGACGCAATTTTGTACCAAGATCCACCCCATGTGATAATTTGACGCGTGTAAAGTCGTTCACTTCATTGATGGTCAATTAATACAGCGCATGCAAATTGAGTGGACGTGAGGGCGGAAGAAAGACATTATTACTCCACTGCGCGCATGCGAGTAGTTAAATCGTGGGTTGCTAGTAGTACTTCCATTGGTCTCCTTCGTATTTTGTGCCAATTTTTGACAGTAACATAATATTTACGCATTTGAGCAGTGTAGTACTTGAAATTTATGTTCCGCTAAACTCATCGGGAGCCGTTTCGGGCCTCGAAACCAAAACCATCAATTAATCTTTACCTTGTTCCCATCACATTCGAAAGCCTGCTCACACCTACTAGTACGTACCAAACCTGAACGTGTTCCCACTATGCAGGTATTAGTACTAGTGCTAGTACTTAGGTTATAAAAAGGGGAACTACCTAACCGAAAATTACTCTACCTTTCCTCCTCATAAGTGCTTCTTCTTCGTCCGTCGTTGCCATGGCCGGTGAGCAGAGCTCTAGGTCGAGAACTACTCGTAACAAGGGAGCGGCAACCAAGGCTGCGGAAAAAAAAGAGGGCTCGCCGCCACGCAGAGACCTCGAAAGATCTCTCACGGGCAGGCGATGGCTCCCAGGAGCGCCCTAGCCGCGGAGGCGAACATGCCGAGCCGGCGGAGCTGGAGTCGTTATCCCTCGACGGCATGCCCGATCAGCTCAATAAGCAGAAGGAGTTCATCCAAGGCTTGATGGAGTTGCTGAAGGAGAGCCTCGACGACATGCCCGCTGAGCTCAATCAGCAGGGGGAGTTGACCGCCGGCTTGGTGATGCTGCTGAAGAAGAGCATTGCCTCGGAGAAGAAGGCGACCGGCGAAATCCTGCGACTTCAGGAGGACAAGGCGAAGCTCTGCCACGAGATCGACCTGTTGAAGGAGAAGAACGCCGGCTGGAAGAAGCTGCATGAGAATAGTAGTTCCTCGATGAAGATGCTGCAGGCCCTCGTCATGGAACAGAAGGAGGAGTTGGCGAAGCTCCGCATCGAGCACCCGGCTGCTGTCAAGGTACGTAATGCGGCCGTGGAACAGATGATGAAGGCTCGCGTCGAGAAATCCCGCGTCATGGACAGAATGAAGAAGATGGCGGAGGAGACGCGCAAGGAGATGGAGGTCGTGGAGGCGATGAAGAAGCAGTTACGACTCCGCGGCGAATTAGATCATTTGGGGTGATAATCTTCCTTCTTCTTTTGCTCCTGTGTTTCATCTTTTGCTTCGGGTGTTTCGCCGCACGTGTCACGTTCTCTGCGAGGCATGAATAGAACAATGTTTTTTTGAGGGAATGAATAGAACAATGCTAACAATGAGATGACTAGCAAATTAGATCATTTTTTATCGCCATATGGCACTGGGCTGCCGTGTTTCGTGCTCCTCCGTCGCAGTACTACTCCAGTGGAAAACTTGAGTATACCGCACGGTTCTTTGCTCCTCCTCGATCAGGTCGTCGGCGCATTTATACGAGCAGTCAAATCACAAGGCCCCGCCTTCCAGCAGTAATGAGCCGTCAAATCACAAAGGCCCTCGCCTCTCGTGAAACCGACCAAGCTAGACTGCCCCGCCCTCTAGCCTTTTAAAAAATGTATACTTTTGTACAGCAGTAGTATCGATGGATTGCGCCATGGAGCAAAACTTGAAATTAAAAAAAAGGTGGTACATATAGAGAGCGCTCGTCGCCAAATTATGCATATAGTACTATTAAAAAGGCTAGTCACAATAATGGTGTCCAGCACAACCCACCCCTCAAATAAAACTAAGAGGGTGCTTGGATACGTTTTAGTCCCATGACTAAAAGTAGTGGGACTAAAACATGCTAGCCTCACCCATGCTTGGATCCAAATACTAAAAAGGCTAAAATCAAGTTAATGAGCATTTATTATCCTCCAAACCCTCCAATCCAGAACTCGCCTGTGTTAAAGGAGAGGAGTTAAATGAGTAGAGAGAGGACTAATCCACATTTTAGTAGGGGTACCCCTGACTAAAAATTTTAGTCTCAAGACTAGTTTTAGCCCCTCTTTAGTCAGGGGTGCTTGGAACTTTAGCCTCTTAAAGAGACTATTTTTAGTCAGACTAAAATAAGTCCCTTGGATCCAAGCACCCTCTAAGCATCCTGGAATTCTTTGACAAAACTAAGCACCCTGAAATTCTTTGACAACTAAACTGCTGGCTATATGATGTTGGCCATATATATTGTACGTATATAATGTGAAGAAACGAGTGGTAGTACTATACCAACTAAAAGATGAAATGTAAGAAATACTAGTATGTACGTACTGAAGAGTTAAAGTAACGAGAAGAAACATAACATAGTTCTGCTGGGGGCTCAGCACAACACACCCCTCAAATTAAATTAAGCACACCTGAAATTAAACTTTGCAACTATTCCGGTAGACACTGCATTAGAACCACCATGAGCAACGACACTGCCACCTTACTCGGAGTCCTCGTCCACGTCCTCGACTTCGTCCTTGTCCCTCTTCCTCTTGGCCGATACTTCTTTGCTTGAACCGCACACTTGGCTGTTGCTCTTCATCCAACCCTTGTAGATATTGAAGCAAAGGTAGCCATCCATTGCAGCGTAGTGGATGTGGTCTATATCTAGTACATTCCGCTGCCATGCATGACGATGAAACGTGTATGGAGGTTTCTCCAGTTTACCGTACGAAGGATGAACCATGGCTCCTGCCAGGGTCAGCATTGAAGGCTGACGAGAGGACACCAGCCGATTCTTCTGGAGGTCGAAGGTGTTGCCTACAACGAGGCCTATCCGACGCAGGACTTCTTTGTCGTTACCAAAGTCTACAGTAACGAATTTGACTAGGTTGCTCTCGAGGAAGTCCTTAAAATCCTGGCACTCAACGTCGGCATGGCATATGTGGTAGACCAAGCATAAGTCATGCACGCAAACCTGGATCACGGCGGGCTTCTTCCTCTCTTCGTCCTTTAGATCCTTCTCTCGTCCCAGGACTGTGGTGTACTCAACATCTAGCCCAGCGACCCACTCATCATCTGAGTCTTCGAACATGCGTCTGAAGCGAGAAAGGCATCCTTTCACCGTCGCGGAAGAACGGGTGTAGATGACGTCGAACTCATCGCCGGTGATGGTTCTAACCTTGTACTCACCGCCGATCGTGGAGATTTGGGACGCCATGGATTTGGGAGGAGGGTTAGGATTAGTGGAACTGCCGTAATGTGAATGGACGGGACGACTAGGAGCGAACCGCCGTAGTATTGAAGGACGTGCGGGGACGAGTAGGAGCGAACTGCCAGCGTGCGAACGGCAGGGTAGTGGCTTTCCATTCTCCCATGATACGGGCTTCCGAGAGCCCTTGGATCTGAGATCGAACGGTTGCATGGCGTGATTCTAGACCTATGGGTGAATATCCTATCCTGGAGGGTTATTCTGCAAATTTTCAGCAACTTAGCATGCGACCGTTTGATCTCAGATCCAAGGGCTGCCAGCAGCCCGTATCATGGTCGCGCCTACCACGACCGTCGCGTCGCTCGCGCGGTCGCGCCCTTGGAGATTTAACACGGTGCGTTAGGCTATCTGATGTTGGCATGTCATACATAGTCATCACTTAGTCACTCATACTACAACAAGGTTGGCTATAAGGTTGGCTATAAGTGTATTTTTTACTCCTCTCTATCTCTTTCTTCGTACTCCCTCCGTCCCATAATATAAGAACGTTTTTGACACTAGTGTAGTGCCAAAAACGTTCTTATATTATGGGACACAGGGAGTACTAGTATTTATTGCATTTGCCAAGGAGTGACCTCTTCCAATGAAATGGTGTTGCTAAGTTTGCTTCATTTAATTAGCTATAGACTCAAAATTGTCTTTTCACCTAGGTACACGCGCTTAGCACCGTTTCTTCCTTGGGTCACCAAACTAGTCTCTCTCTTCTTGATTAACTTGCCACATCAGACTTTATGCCTATGTGGCAAGCTTAAGCACCTGTAGGAGCAAGTAAAAGTAAGTACAATAGTGCGCTTTACATGGCATTTTTGCATATGTGGAGGAAAGAGAGGCAAGGAAAAAGTGGAGAAGTGGGCTCTCATGCAAGAGCCAGCCTCTACTACATGGTGGAGCATTGGGAGAGGCACCTGTATGGAGGTGGTCAGGAATCGGGAGACTCACGCCGGTCGTAGCGCCGCAGTTAAAATGATAATGGCAAGTCAAATCACGGGGCCCCACCTGTCCAGCAGTAACTCGCTGTCAAATCACACAGCCCTACGTTTGCAGCAGCCTACTCCCTCGTCTTCTCGCGTCTCTGTCGAACCGACTAGGCGGAACTGCCCCGCCTACCGCGCAGGAAAAGCCCCGCCCTCGACTTTTAAATAGTATACAGTATACTAATTTTGTATCCATGGATTGCGCCCGCGCCATGGAGCAAAGCGTCTAGAAAACGGCGGTACACATGTACGGAGTATACAGCACGCCCGTCGCGTTCGCGTCGCACCCCAGACGGTCGGTCGGTCTGGCACGCTGCTCTCCGAATGGAACGCGCGTCATATTGCGTTTGCACACACATGTGGGACGGCAATTGAGAACCGACCATAGGCACACTCCCCGGCCCCGCAAGTCGGGTGACTTAATAGAAGAGGGAGACGAGCGATAGTACTAGAGAAGTGTTGTACTACGTTGGTGCCTGGACGATCCCTGCAAGACACGGAAGATCAGTTCGTCCATGCATGTGACCAGACTCCAGCAGACACGCCTGGATTGGCTATCGTCTACATATCGTGCAGGCTGTGTTGTACATGGCTGTAGTTGTGGTGAGAAATCTAAAAAAAGGTTTCTTGTCATCTCGCAAAATTAGGTGTCATGTGCTTCGGATCACTGCGAGGGTTAAACAGCGACAACTGAGTTGGGCTAGTCATTGGGGGCACATGCACGAACAGTGACTACTCGGCTGCCATCTAGGTCAAGCCGGCTATGTTAATTAGGACATCTATCGACGGACCCCTTTTCTACGAGTTTATCTTTAATTTGAGCTTTGTTCCTCGTCTAGTTTGTCCGTCGGGATTCATGTTGTCTCCTTTGGGCAGTGAGGTTATGATTTCTTGTCATGTGGCATTTTTTCGTGTTATATGTTATAATCCGGCGCTTCAGATCAAAATGACGACAACTGCGCCTCCGGGCCACGTGCATGAAGACTTCTCGACAGTCATTGACGAGGTCAAGCCGGCTCCGGTAGACAAAAGAAAACTAGTACTACTCCACTATATAGGCAGGAGCCTCCGCGCTTGCTTGCTAGTGTTGCTCTCTTCACACTGTCTCGGCCTCTCCAGATCTAAACACGACAGCGGTGGCCACACTCTCTCTCTCTCTGCTCACCGCTGGTCACAGATCCAGCCGGATCCTCTCCGCCGGGGAAGGTGAGAAGGTGCAACGTTCACGCGGTCGTCCTCGGCGACGGCTCTTACCCACTGCTGGGCGCGTCCCGATCAGCCTGCCTTGCCGTTCTCTCCCAAGCACCGCTGGCGAGGGAGGGCCTCCGACCCCTTCTTCCTCGCTGCCGTAGTGTGGGCAGATCCGGCCTCCCGCCGCCCACCTAGCGACATCCCGGCGACCATCAGGTATAACTTCCTTCGAAACCGGCCTTGCTCTACTTCCCGAGCTCCTGACGTCGCTGCATTTGTATCTTTTACTATTTCTCAGGCCCCCTCGTAGATAGGATCGATCGGCTGTTCGAAAACCACCTAATTTTTTTACGTTTAAGAGGTAAAACTAGTTCATGCACTCGAATCTAGTACTACTTGGTTCAAACAAGGAAGAAAGGGGGTGGGGGTGGGGGAGGATTTGTTACCTGAATCTAGGACTTGGTCGAAAGAGGAAATAATGGGGGCGAAAAGTAGCAGAGACTGGCTATCCAACTGGTCTCTAGGTCTAATAGGGAAATAAAGGGAAACGCAGTACAAACTCAATATAAACCCGATCTATTGGTTGAAAAAGGAAAGAAAGTGGGGACTGGGGGACAAGTCAACAGAGTAAGTCCAGCACTAGATTTGCTAGCCTCACACAGTATAAGGTGGCTATACCGAACAAAAATGGGACCAACCCAGATATCCTGTTCTGATGTTTGTTGCCCCGAGCCACTCTTATGTAATGCCACTGGTAAAATGTAGCAGTCGCACTGTTAAAAGTAAGGACACGTTAAACCAATGTTGTTTTCAATGTAATGCCTCCAGTAATATGAATCAATGGCACTTCTTTACATGTCCTGCTAAAATTTCCCATTAAGATAAGTTGGTTCTTTTCGTTAGAAATGCAACTGTCCTGGTCCGCCTACTCTCCCGTGCCCAAAGTAATGTCGTATTTAACGGTTGTCATAGTTAATCCTAATGCCCACACTAATATCTAGCAATGCCAGTGCTTTAGAAATTGCTACTGTCCTTGTAGGATTGCCATTCAGATAAGGAACATGCTTCTTTTCATTTGATGCATGTTTCATCACTTGTTAGTCACCCTCCTTTCCACCTTTTTTGTGCAAACAGAGATATACATTTCACGCTCGATCTTAGTTGAACTGCACAAATGATATCCAAATTATAGTTGAGCATTCCAGGAGCTTCACAACCAACCTTGATGTTGCTCAATTTTATTGCAACTAATGAAGAAGAAGCTCTGTGGGTTTCGTTTTCTGATGGAAATGGAACCGGGGCTGGAGCCCTTTTCTTAAAAAAATTGAAGAAGAAGCTGCTAGCTCACGGGACATTGCTTCATTTTAGGTGAACTGCACCAAAAGGTCCCATGAATTGAATCATCCATGTTGGTGACTGAAAGAGCCAGCTTCAGCATCCCAGTCTAAGCACCCCCGGCCTCCATCCTTGCGACGCACGGTACACCTCGTTTGCCACCTGCTCGACCCTAGTGTCACTGATAAAATGAAGTAATAATACAGTTAAAATAGAGCGAGTGTCATCTCTATCATTTCATTTCCAATGTAGATAAAGAAAGTGCTTCTCTTTGTTAATGTATGTTTCATCAACTAGTCCCATTGTTAATGTTTAAGCGTTTCTGCAAACTGGGGTGCTTAATTTTAGTTGATATGTACAAAAATAGAGATTTGAATGTCTCAAGGCGCCTCCTTGTACTACCGCTGTACACTGATGTTCATCACTGGCAGAAGGTGTATCTGGGAGACTTGGGACGATGTCCAGTATGAGGCGTACCGTATGAGGCGTCGCAGGGCCCATCTCGCCCTCGCAGCATGGCATACTATGATACTATCGCAATATTTTCTTCTATTTATTTTGTGTGTTTCATCAACTAGTGCCACTATAATGTAATCACGCTTTTTCATTATCTGTGCAAACAGGGTTATTCAGCTGCATTTTGGTGGAACTGCACAAATGTACGTATGGAACCGGCATATATGCAGAGTGCGAGGTGTGCCAAGTAAAAATTACCGACACCAACCATGCTGCATGCACGCATTGGCATCCACCACCACCAGTGGGATGTGTGGCGCTCTCTGTGGACGGATCTTTCTCGGCAGCAAATCATCTAACCAAATACTAGTAGCTTATATTGGCAGTTTTCTAGGGAGTACTCTTTTCTGAAAGAAGCACCAATCTATTTTTCTTTATTTGTACACTGTGTCACAACTTTGACCCAAAGGTCCAGAGCTATTTTAGGGTGATTGGCGTAGTACTCGGAGACTGATTGTAAGCATGATTTTCATTAGCTGTCACACTGATTGTAAGCATGAGCAGGTGGAAGATTAGGTTAGTGCGAAGCTTACCTTAAACCCTACCGCCGCCGTTGAAACGAGGCGAGCGTCGAGGGAACCGTGGAGAACGGCGGGGAAGCGACGTCGCGCCATCCGGCCTCCTCTTGCGGTGGGAGAACGAATACTCCTGTGGCTCCGGCTGGCTCTGCACCCTCACGAACGGCACACCATACTCGATCGATTCGTTATCCTCTGGGTGCTCGACCTTCGACCTGTACGCCCACCACCTCCGCCTGACTGTCGCCTCGGGCGAATCTGTCTGCTCCATCGCCCAGAGGAGATACTCGATGAACTCGGAGGACTGCGGCGTGACTGCCGCCGAGGAGTACATGTACATCGCCGCCCTCATCGCCGCCGTCTCGCTCTTTCGCATACATTGCCACATGGCCCGCACCGTCCTCGAAATCTCCCACTCATTGTCAAACCAACTAAGGATCTCCTTCAACCTGGCTAACTTTGCCTGGTCGCCGCCGGCGATCTGCCTGATTCGCTGCTGCATCCTCTCCATAGATGTCCTTCTGAGTGGTCCGGTGCTAGCTTTGGAAGATGGGAGGAGAGACGGTGGTCTTGCAATAGAGAAGAGGGAGAGGCGAGACGGTGGTTTTGGAATGGAGATGATGGAGAGGAGAGGAGGTGGTTTTGCAATGGAGAAGATCAGAAGAGGGAGAGGCGAGACGGTGGTTTTGGAATGGAGATGATGGAGAGGAGAGGAGGTGGTTTTGCAATGGAGAAGATCAGAAGAGGGAGAGGCGAGACGGTGGTTTTGGAATGGAGATGATGGAGAGGAGAGGAGGTGGTTTTGCAATGGAGAAGAGGGAGAGGAGCGTGCGGCAGCGATTTAGGATTGGACGAGAGGGCCGGCGCGCTGTGACTGGATCAAAATCAAAATCAATTTACCCTTCAATTAAGAAAGCGACCCCACATTAACTAGTCTCCCTTTTATTCTGGGTCATAATTGACCATGATTTTCGCACATAAAATATATGTTATACGTTGCAAAAATAATATAATTTGAAAGTACATTCAGATACGAACCAAACGATACAATTTTTGGTGACATGCATTCACATTTTGCTTGTCAAATACAGTACGTGGTCAAACTTTGACCCAAAATACGCAAAACAACAAAAAAATACTTCCAAGACCAGCGCCGCTCTTCCGCTCTTCTCCTCTTAAACCACCGCCGCTCCTCTCCTGTTCCAATCTAAATGCAGCGCCGCTCCTCTCCTCTTCCATTTCAAAACCACCGCCCCTCCTCTCCTGTTCCAGTCCAAAACCAGCGTCGCTCCTCTCCCGTTCTAATCCAAAACCAGCGCTGCTCCTCTCCTCTTCCATTCAAAAACCACCGCCGGCGAGTGAAGGTGCTGTGGAGAAGTAGATCGATGGAGGAGTACAACCGATACGTGAGGATCGCAGACGGCGACCCTGTGAAGCTAGCTAGGATGTTGGAGATACAGTCTTGGTTTGACAACAAGGACCAACTAGCGGCGACGGCGACATCCATGGCCAAATATCTGCAACAGAGCGAAAAGGCGGCGATACTCCCGGAGGGAGTCGCGCCGGAGTACATAGAGCTGCTCCTCTGGGCCATGGAGCAAACAGATTCACCGAATCCGATCGTGAGGGAGCGGTGGTGGGAGTATCGATCCCAGATGGAGCATCCACCAGAGATTGAAGGATCGAGCATCTACAGGGTGCCGTTTGTGAGGGTGTCCTGCCAGAGCGAGCCGGTGGAGTCTTCGTCGACCGAACCCAACTGCAAGAGGAGAAAAGCAGTTGGCCCGACGACGCTTCCCCGCCATCGTCTCCCTCGCCGTTCACATCGTCTCACGGGGCGGCTGTCTGCCGCCGAGGAATAGGAGGGGGCTGCCCCCCCCAGCCCAATAGTCGGGCAGGTTGTGAATTGTCAGGAGGAGCTTAGGGTTGTCAGTATTTGCAGGTTGTGAATTGTGTTTTGTGTTGTGTATTTTGAGAGTACTTTCAGATATGAATGTCTTTTGAATTTCAGATTTGCAGTATTGAGCATATGAAGTATTTTATGAATTCTAGAGATCTATTTTTAGCACTTAAAAAATGTAGTTTCATAGGAGTATAAAAGTGCAGACAATGTGATTCTCAGAGAAGAAACTGCAAGTTTCAGTTTCAGATAAGAAACTGCAAGTTCAGTTTCAGATAAGAAACTGCAACTTTCAGAGGCAGAGCATTTATATTAACACGGCCTTTTCAAACAGGGTTAACATCATGTTGGAAGTTTTATTCATGGTCGAAAATGGAACTACCAGCCAGTTAACATCATGCTGATCAACATTCATGCATAGCACATCTTCATATGATGCACAGTCAAAATGCCCACACAATGTCGAGTGTGCGAAACACAGAGAAAACGAGGGACGAAGTTTTGGCAAGTGTTGGACGTGGTTTTGGGCTGCCCCGTCTAGGCCTGCTCCCTCCTCCCCGCGGCCGGCTCTGCTGCCGCGCAGGCCTCACCGCCCCACCGTACTCCCATCGCTGGCCTAGCCATCCCTCTACTCACCCACACCTGCTGTTATTCTCCGGCGACGGCAGACGAACCAGTAAACCCTCGTACAGTCGTACTCCCCTCCGCGTGGGAAACAACTGCCGAGTCTTCCCTGCCTCCGTGTCGTTCCCTTCCTAGGCCTCGCCGTCGTCCACCGCCCTGGTGCTCTCGGCGCGGCCTGGTCAACGTGGTCAACGACCGACATGCATCTGAAGTGGACTGTACGTGGAGAGGCCGACAGCTGGGTCCACGGCCGCACGCAAGGAAATGCCTCCTTATTACGCGCAAAATAATGATTCCTCCACCTGACATCAGGGACCCACCGAAAGGGCCTCTGTATTTCGCGAAAAAAACGTTACCGCCGCTGACAGCTCGGACCCACCAGCTATATCTTCGCACGCAAGGAAGTGCCTCCTTATTACGCACAAAAAAATGAATACTCCCCCTGCTAGCTGGGACCCACCATGGTGGGAGGCTGACTTGTGGGCCTACTAAGTTGACTGGGACGGGGGCCTTTGTCAACTTTAGTCAATATGAACGATTCTAGCTCCAGTGACCGTACGATGTCCATCCAACGGCCGTAGTGCTTCTTCAACCTCTGGTCTTCTTGCTCCAGCCGCCCAAAGCAGCGCCGGTCGTGCCGCATGCTCCTGCCTCCCGTGGCCGGCTGTGCTGCCGCGGAGGCCTCACCGCCCCTACTATTCCCACCGCTGGCCAGGCCCTGCGGCGACGGCAGCCTCACACCGCAGCCGAAACAGTGAACCCTCGTACTCCTCTCCGCGCGGGCTTCCACTGCCGCGTCTTCCCCGGCTCCGCGTCGTCCCCTTCCTAGGCCTTGCCGTCGTCCACCGCCATGGTGCTCTCCGCGCGGCGTGGTCAACGTGGTCAAGGAACGACTTCCATCGGAAGAGTACTGTACGTGGAGAGGCTGACAGCTGGGTCCACGGCCACAGCCCAGTTTTTTGTGATTTGCCAAGTAAGTCGCTTTGTCAGGCCTGTTGGGCTGCAAATCTTTCAAGACGAGGAGAGCTTTCATTCGGCTGGCCGAGAAAATGGCCCATCAGTAATGAGAAATGGGCTGTACATTTTTAAAACACATCAAACCGCAATTAGGTTCAAATATCTTTTTTTTTATTTCGAGATTTTAAATTACATTAATTTTTATGCGTGGAGAATTTGTTGGATTTTATATTGATATACATTTATTTTTAAAATCAGTTTGAATGTGAGTCGAAATTTCGGGATTAAAAACAGTTCGGACCGCACCGAAATATGCAAAATTTCGTATAATTTTTTAACCGTGGCCACAATATGGGCTGTAATGCTAACAAAAAGAATATGGGCTCCAAAAAACCTTAATAATTAGCAAATGGGTTGTAAATTATTAGAAATAAGGGCAAATAGGCTGTATGTTGTTTTCCACAGATTTGAGGCTTTCCTAAAAAAGGTTGACGCACAAGCAGTGACTGTTGGATGGCCATCCAACGGCCGTCGTGCTTCCTCAATCTCTGCCCTTCCTGCTCCGGCCACTCAAACAAGCGCCGGCGGGACTGCCTGCTCCCTCCTCCCCGCGGCCGGCTCTGCTGCCGCGCAGGCCTCACCGCCCCACCGTACTACCATCGCTGGCCTAGCCATCCCTGTACTCACCCACACCAGCTGTTATTCTCCGGCGACGGCAGACGAACCAGTAAACCCTTGTACAGTCCTACTCCCCTCCGCGTGGGAAACAACTGCCGAGTCTTCCCTACCTCCGTGTCGTTCCCTTCCTAGGCCTCGCCGTCGTCCACCACCCTGGTGCTCTCAGCGCGGCCTGGTCAACGTGGTCAACGACCGACATGCATATGAAGTGGACTGTACGTGGAGAGGCCGGCAGCTGGGTCCACGGCCGCACGCAATGAAATGCCTCCTTATTATGCGCAAAATAATGATTCCTCCACCTGAGATCAGGGACCCACTGAAAGGGCCTCTGTATTTTGCGAAAAAAATGTTACCGCCGCTGACAGCTCGGACCCGCCAGCTATATCTTTGCACGCAAGGAAGTGCCTCCTTATTACGCACGCAAAAATGAATACTCCCCCTGCTAGCTGGGACCCAGCATGGTGGGAGGCTGAGTTGTGGGCCTACTAAGTTGACTGGGACGGGGGCCTTTGTCAACTTTAGTCAATATGAACGATTCTAGCTCAAGTGACCGTACGATTGAAGGAAATATGCCCTAGAGGCAATAATAAAGTTATTATTTATTTCCTTATATCATGATAAATGTTTATTATTCATGCTAGAATTGTATTAACCGGAAACATAATACTTGTGTGAATACATAGACAAACAGAGTGTCACTAGTATGCCTCTACTTGACTAGCTCGTTAATCAAAGATGGTTATCTTTCCTAGCCATAGACATGAGTTGGCATTTGATTAATGGGATCACATCATTAGGAGAATGATGTGATTGACTTGACCCATTCAGTTATCTTAGCACTCGATCATTTAGTATATTGCTATTGCTTTCTTCATGACTTATACATGTTCCTATGACTATGAGATTATGCAACTCCCGTTTACCGGAGGAACACTTTGTGTGCTACCAAACGTCACAACGTAACTGGGTGATTATAAAGGTGCTCTACAGGTGTCTCCAAAGGTACTTGTTGGGTTGGCGTATTTCGAGATTAGGATTTGTCACTCCGATTGTCGGAGAGGTATCTCTGGGCCCACTCAGTAATACACATCACTATAAGCCTTGCAAGCATTGTGACTAATGAGTTAGTTGCGGGATGATGTATTACGGAACGAGTAAAGAGACTTGCCGGTAACGAGATTGAACTAGGTATCGAGATACCGACGATCGAATCTCGGGCAAGTAACATACCGATGACAAAGGGAACAACGTATGTTGTTATGCGGTCTGACCGATAAAGATCTTCGTAGAATATGTAGGAACCAATATGAGCATCCAGGTTCCGCTATTGGTTATTGACCGGAGAGGTGTCTCGGTCATGTCTACATAGTTCTCGAACTCGTAGGGTCCGCACGCTTAACGTTACGATGAAAGTTTTATTATGAGTTTATATGTTTTGATGTACCGAAGGTTGTTCGGAGTCCCGGATGTGATCACGGACATGACGAGGAGTCTCGAAATGGTCGAGACATAAAGATTGATATATTGGACGACTATATTCGGACACCGAAAGTGTTCCGGGTGATTTCGGAGAAAACCGGAGTGCCGGAGGGTTACCGGAACCCCCCCCCCCGGGAGAAATAATGGGCCTTATGGGCCTTAGTGGAGAGAGAGAGGGGCTGCCAGGGTTGGCCGCGCGCCCCCTCCCCCTCTGGTCCGAATTGGACTAGGAGAGGGGGGCAGCGCCCCCCCTTTCCCTCTCCCTCTCCCCCTTTCTTTCCCCCTCCTAGTAGGAGTAGGAAAGAGGGGAGTCCTACTCCTACTAGGAGGTGGACTCCTCCTCCTGGCGCGCCAACAAGGGCCGGCCGGCCTCCCCCTTGCTCCTTTATATACGGGGGCAGGGGGCACTCTTTACACACAATTGATCAACGATCTTTTAGCCGTGTGCGGTGCCCCCCTCCACCATATTACACCTCGATAATAGCGTAGCGGTGCTTAGGCGAAGCCCTGCGTCGGTAGAACATCATCATCGTCACCACGCCGTCGTGCTGACGAAACTCTCCCTCGACACTCGGCTGGATCGGAGTTCGAGGGACGTCATCGAGCTGAACGTGTGCTGAACTCGGAGGTGCCGTGCGTTCGGTACTTGATCGGTCGGATCGTGAAGACGTACGACTACATCAACCGCGTTGTGTTAACGCTTCCGCTTTCGGTCTACGAGGGTACGTGGACAACACTCTCCCCTCTCGTTGCTATGCATCACCATGATCTTGCGTGTGCGTAGGAATTTTTTTGAAATTACTATGTTACCCAATAGTGGCATCCGAGCCTGGTTTTATGCGTTGATGTTATGCACGAGTAGAACACAAATGAGTTGTGGGCGATATAAGTCATACTGCTTACCAGCATGTCATACTTTGGTTCAGCGGTATTGTGAGATGAAGCGGCCCGGACCGACATTACGCGTACGCTTACGCGAGACTGGTTTCACCGTTATGAGCACTCGTTGCTTAAAGGTGACCGGCGGGTGTCTGTCTCTCTCACTTTAGTTGAACCGAGTGTGGCTACGCCCGGTCCTTGCGAAGGTTAAAACAGCACCAACTTGACAAACTATCGTTGTGGTTTTGATGCGTAGGTAAGAACGGTTCTTGCTAAGCCCGTAGCAGCCACGTAAAACTTGCAACAACAAAGTAGAGGACGTCTAACTTGTTTTTGCAGGGCATGATGTGATGTGATATGGTCAAGACATGATGCTGAATTTTATTTTATGAGATGATCATGTTTTGTAACCGAGTTATCGGCAACTGGCTGGAGCCATATGGTTGTCGCTTTATTGTATGCAATGCAATCGCCCTGTAATGCTTTACTTTATCACTAAGTGGTAGCGATAGTCGTAGAAGCATAAGATTGGCGAGACGACAACGATGCTACGATGGAGATCAAGGTGTCGCGCCGGTGACGATGGTGATCATGACGGTGCTTCGGAGATGGAGATCACAAGCACAAGATGATGATGGCCATATCATATCACTTATATTGATTGCATGTGATGTTTATCTTTTATGCATCTTATCTTTCTTTGATTGACGGTAGCATTATAAGATGATCCCTCACTAAATTATCAAAGTATAAGTGTTCTCCCTGAGTATGCACCGTTGTGAAAGTTCTTCGTGCTGAGACACCACGTGATGATCGGGTGTGATAGGCTCTACGTTCAAATACAACGGGTGCAAAACAGTTGCACACGCGGAATACTCAGGTTAAACTTGACGAGCCTAGCATATAATAGATATGGCCTCGGAACACGGAGACCGAAAGGTCGAGCGTGAATCATATAGTAGATATGATCAACATAGTGATGTTCACCGTTGAAACTACTCCATCTCACGTGATGATCGGACATGGTTTAGTTGATATGGATCACGTGCTCACTTAGAGGATTAGAGGGATGTCTATCTAAGTGGGAGTTCTTAAGTAATATGATTAATTGAACTTGAATTTATCATGAACTTAGTACCTTATAGTATCTTGCTTGTCTATGTTAATTGTAGATAGATGGCCCGTGCTGTTGTTCCGTTGAATTTTAATGCGTTCCTTGAGAAAGAAAAGTTGAAAGATGATGGTAGCAATTACACGGACTGGGTCCGTAACTTGAGGATTATCCTCATTGTTGCACAGAAGAATTACGTCCTGGAAGCACCGCTGGGTGCCAGGCCTATTGCAAGAGCAACACCAGAAGTTATGAACGTCTGGCAGAGCAAAGCTGATGACTACTCGATAGTTCAGTGTGCCATGCTTTACGGCTTAGAACCGGGTCTTCAACGACGTTTTGAGCGTCATGGAGCATATGAGATGTTCCAGGAGTTGAAGTTAATATTTCAAGCAAATGCCCGGATTGAGAGATATGAAGTCTCCAATAAGTTCTATAGCTGCAAGATGGAAGAGAATAGTTCTGTCAGTGAGCATATACTCAAAATGTCTGGGTATAATAATCACTTGATTCAACTGGGAGTTAATCTTCCAGATGATAGCGTCATTGACAGAATTCTTCAATCACTGCCACCAAGCTACAAGAGCTTTGTGATGAACTATAATATGCAAGGGATGAATAAGACGATTCCCTAGCTCTTTGCAATGCTAAAGGCTGCGGAGGTAGAAATCAAAAAGGAGCATCAAGTGTTGATGGTCAATAAAACCACTAGTTTCAAGAAAAAGGGCAAAGGGAAGAAGAAGGGGAACTTCAAGAAAAACAGCAAGCAAGTTGCTGTTCAGGAGAAGAAACCCAAGTCTGGTCCTAAGCCTGAGACCGAGTGCTTCTACTGCAAGCAGACTGGTCACTGGAAGCGGAACTGCCCCAAGTATTTGGCGGATAAGAAGGATGGCAAGGTGAACAAAGGTATATGTGATATACATGTTATTGATGTGTACCTTACCAATGCTCGCAGTAGCACATGGGTATTTGATATTGGTTCTGTTGCTAATATTTGCAACTCGAAACAGGGGCTACGGATTAAGCGAAGATTGGCTAAGGACGAGGTGACGATGCGCGTGGGAAACGGTTCCAAAGTCGATGTGATCGCGGTCGGCACGCTACCTCTACATCTACCTTCGGGATTAATATTAGACCTAAATAATTGTTATTTGGTGCTAGCGTTGAGCATGAACATTATATCTGGATCTTGTTTAATGTGAGACGGTTATTCATTTAAATCAGAGAATAATGGTTGTTCTATTTATATGAGTAATATCTTTTATGGTCACGCACTCTTGAAGAGTGGTCTATTTTTGTTGAATCTCGATAGTAGTGATACACATATTCATAATATTGAAGCCAAAAGATGCAGAGTTGATAATGATAGTGCAACTTATTTGTGGCCTGCCGTTTAGGTCATATCGGTGTAAAGCGCATGAAGAAACTCCATACTGATGGACTTTTGGAACCACTTGATTATGAATCACTTGGTACTTGTGAACCGTGCCTCATGGGCAAGATGACTAAAACACCGTTCTCCGGAACTATGGAGAGAGCAACTGATTTGTTGGAAATCATACATACAGATGTATGTGGTCCGATGAATATTGAGGCTCGTGGCGGATATCGTTATTTTCTCACCTTCACAGATGATTTAAGCAGATATGGGTATATCTACTTAATGAAACATAAGTCTGAAACATTTGAAAAGTTCAAAGAATTTCAGAGCAAAGTTGAAAATCATCGTAACAAGAAAATAAAGTTTCTACGATCAGATCGTGGAGGAGAATATTTGAGTTACGAGTTTGGCCTACATTTGAAACAATGCGGAATAGTTTCGCAACTCACGCCACCCGGAACACCACAACGTAATGGTGTGTCGGAACGTTGTAATCGTACTTTACTAGATATGGTGCGACCTATGATGTCTCTTACTGATTTACCGCTATCGTTTTGGGGTTATGCTTTAGAGACAGCTGCATTCACTCTAAATAGGGCACCATCGAAATCCGTTGAGACGACGCCTGATGAACTATGGTTTGGCAAGAAACCAAAGTTGTCGTTTCTTAAAGTTTGGGGTTGCGATGCTTATGTGAAGAAACTTCAACCTGATAAGCTCGAACCTAAATCGGGGAAATGTGTCTTCATAGGATACCCAAAGGAGACTGTTGGGTACACCTTCTATCACAGATCCGAAGGCAAGATATTCGTTGCTAAGAATGGATCCTTTCTAGAGAAGGAGTTTCTCTCGAAAGAAGTGAGTGGGAGGAAAGTAGAACTTGATGAGGTAACTGTACCTGCTCCCTTATTGGAAAGTAGATCATCACATAAACCAGTTTCTGCGACACCTACACCAATTAGTGAGGAAATTAATGATAATGATCATGAAACTTCAGATCAAGTTATTACTGAAACTCGTAGGTCAACCAGATTAAGATCCGCACCAGAGTGGTACGGTAATCCTATTCTGGAGGTTATGTTACTAGACCATGACGAACCTACGAACTATGAAGAAGCGATGGTGAGCCTAGATTCCGCAAAATGGCTTGAGGCCATGAAATCCGAGATGGGATCCATGTATGAGAACAAAGTATGGACTTCGGTTGACTTGCCCGATGATCGGCAAGCAATTGAAAATAAATGGATCTTCAAGAAGAAGACTGACGCTGACGGTAATGTTACTGTCTATAAACCTCGACTTGTTGCGAAAGGTTTTCGACAAGTTCAAGGGATTGACTACGATGAGACCTTCTCACGCGTAGCGATGCTTAAGTCTGTCCGAATCATGTTAGCAATTGCCGCATTTTATGATTATGAAATTTGGCAAATGGATGTCAAAACTGCATTCCTGAATGGATTTCTGGAAGAAGAATTGTATATGATGCAACCGGAAGGTTTTGTCGATCCAAAGGGAGCTAACAAAGTGTGCAAGCTCCAGCGATCCATTTATGGACTGGTGCAAGCCTCTCGGAGTTGGAATAAACGCTTTGATAGTGTGATCAAAGCATTTGGTTTTATACAGACTTTTGGAGAAGCCTGTATTTACAAGAAAGTGAGTGGGAGCTCAGTAGCATTTCTGATATTATATGTGGATGACATATTACTAATTGGAAATGATATAGAATTTCTGGATAGCATAAAGGGATACTTGAATAAGATTTTTTCAATGAAAGACCTTGGTGAAGCTGCATATATATTGGGCATCAAGATCTATAGAGATAGATCAATACGCTTAATTGGACTTTCACAAAGCACATACCTTGACAAAGTTTTGAAGAAGTTCAAAATGGATCAAGCAAAGAAAGGGTTCTTGCCTGTATTGCAAGGTGTGAGATTGAGTAAGACTCAATGCCCGACCACTGCAGAAGATAGAGAGAAGATGAAAGATGTTCCCTATGCTTCAGCCATAGGCTCTATCATGTATGCAATGCTGTGTACCAGACCTGATGTGTGCCTTGCTATAAGTTTAGCAGGGAGGTACCAAAGTAATCCAGGAGTGGATCACTGGACAGCGGTCAAGAACATCCTGAAATACCTAAAAAGGACTAAGGATATGTTTCTCGTTTATGGAGGTGACAAAGAGCTCATCGTAAATGGTTATGTTTATGCAAGCTTTGACACTGATCCGGACAATTCTAAATCGCAAACCGGATACATGTTTACATTGAACGGTGGAGCTGTCAGTTGGTGCAGTTCTAAGCAAAGTGTCGTGGCAGGATCTACGTGTGAAGTGGAGTACATAGCTGCTTCGGAAGTAGCAAATGAAGGAGTCTGGATGAAGGAGTTCATATCCGATCTAGGTGTCATACCTAGTGCATCGGGACCAATGAAAATCTTTTGTGACAATACTGGTGCAATTGCCTTAGCAAAGGAATCCAGATTTCACAAGAGAACCAAGCACATCAAAAGACGCTTCAATTCCATCCGGGATTTAGTCCAGGTGGGAGACATAGAACTTTGCAAGATACATACAGATCTGAATGTTGCAGACCCGTTGACTAAGCCTCTTCCACGAGCAAAACATGATCAGCACCAAGACTCCATGGGTGTAAGAATCATTACTGTGTAATCTAGATTATTGACTCTAGTGCACGTGGGAGACTGAAGGAAATATGCCCTAGAGGCAATAATAAAGTTATTATTTATTTCCTTATATCATGATAAATGTTTATTATTCATGCTAGAATTGTATTAACCGGAAACATAATACTTGTGTGAATACATAGACAAACAGAGTGTCACTAGTATGCCTCTACTTGACTAGCTCGTTAATCAAAGATGGTTATGTTTCCTAGCCATAGACATGAGTTGGCATTTGATTAACGGGATCACATCATTAGGAGAATGATGTGATTGACTTGACCCATTCAGTTAGCTTAGCACTCGATCATTTAGTATATTGCTATTGCTTTCTTCATGACTTATACATGTTCCTATGACTATGAGATTATGCAACTCCCGTTTACCGGAGGAACACTTTGTGTGCTACCAAACGTCACAACGTAACTGGGTGATTATAAAGGTGCTCTACAGGTGTCTCCAAAGGTACTTGTTGGGTTGGCGTATTTCGAGATTAGGATTTGTCACTCCGATTGTCGGAGAGGTATCTCTGGGCCCACTCAGTAATACACATCACTATAAGCCTTGCAAGCATTGTGACTAATGAGTTAGTTGCGGGATGATGTATTACGGAACGAGTAAAGAGACTTGCCGGTAACGAGATTGAACTAGGTATCGAGATACCGACGATCGAATCTCGGGCAAGTAACATATCGATGACAAAGGGAACAACGTATGTTGTTATGCGGTCTGACCGATAAAGATCTTCGTAGAATACGTAGGAACCAATATGAGCATCCAGGTTCCGCTATTGGTTATTCACCGGAGAGGTGTCTCGGTCATGTCTACATAGTTCTCGAACCCGTAGGGTCCGCACGCTTAACGTTACGATGACATTTTTATTATGAGTTTATATGTTTTGATGTACCGAAGGTTGTTCGGAGTCCCGGATGTGATCACGGACATGACGATGAGACTCGAAATGGTCGAGACATAAAGATTGATATATTGGACGACTATATTCGGACACCGGAAGTGTTTCGGGTGATTTCGGAGAAAACCGGAGTGCCGGAGGGTTACCGGAACCCCCCGGGAGAAATAATGGGCCTTATGGGCCTTAGTGGAGAGAGAGAGGGGCTGCCAGGGTTGGCCGCGCGCCCCCTCCCCCTCTGGTCCGAATTGGAATAGAGGGGGGCAGCGCCCCCCCTTTCCCTCTCCCTCTCCCGCTTTCTTTCCCCCTCCTAGTAGGAGTAGGAAAGAGGGGAGTCCTACTCCTACTAGGAGGTGGACTCCTCCTGGCGCGCCAACAAGGGCCGGCCGGCCTCCCCCTTGCTCCTTTATATATGGGGGCAGGGGGGCACTCTTTACACACAATTGATCAACGATCTTTTAGCCGTGTGCGGTGCCCCCCTCCACCATATTACACCTCGATAATATCGTAGCGGTGCTTAGGCGAAGCCCTGCGTCGGTAGAACATCATCATCGTCACCACGCCGTCGTGCTGACGAAACTCTCCCTCGACACTCGGCTGGATCGGAGTTCGAGGGACGTCATCGAGCTGAACGTGTGCTAAACTCGGAGGTGCCGTGCGTTCGGTACTTGATCGGTCGGATCGTGAAGACGTACGACTACATCAACCGCGTTGTGTTAACGCTTCTGCTTTCGGTCTAAGAGGGTACGTGGACAACACTCTCCCCTCTCGTTGCTATGCATCACCATGATCTTGCGTGTGCGTAGGAAATTTTTTGAAATTACTACGTTACCCAACAACGATGTCCATCCAACGGCCGTAGTGCTTCTTCAACCTCTGGTCTTCTTGCTCCAGCCGCCCAAACAGCGCCGGTCGTGCCGCATGCTCCTGCCTCTCGTCGCCGGCTGTGCTGCCGCGGAGGCCTCACCGCCCCCTACTATTCCCACCGCTGGCCAGGCCCTGCGGCGACGGCAGCCTCACACCGCAGCCGAACCAGTGAACCCTCGTACTCCTCTCCGCGCGGGCTTCCACTGCCGCATCTTCCCCGGCTCCGCGTCGTCCCCTTCCTAGGCCTCGCCGTCGTCCACCGCCGTGGTGCTCTCCACGCGGCGTGGTCAACGTGGTCTAGGAACGACTTCCATCGGAAGAGTACTGTACGTGGAGAGGCTGATAGCTGGGTCCACGGCCACAGCCCAGTTTTTTTGTGATTTGCCAAGTAAGTCGGTTTGTTAGGCCTGTTGGGCTGCAAATCTTTCAAGACGAGGAGAGCTTTCATTCGGCTGGCCGAGAAAATGGCCATCAGTAATGAAAAATGGGTTGTACATTTAAAACACATAAAACCGGCAATTAGTTTCAAATATCTTTTTTTTCATTTCCAGATTTTAAATTACATTAATTTTTATGCGTGGAGAATTTGTTGGATTTTATATTGATATACATTTATTTTTAAAATCAGTTTGAATGTGATTCGAAATTTCGGGATTAAAAACAGTTCGGACCGCACCGAAATATGCAAAATTTCGTATAATTTTTTAACCGTGGCCACAATATGGGCTGTAATGCTAACAAAATGAATATGGGCTCCAAAAAACCTTAATAATTAGCAAATGGGCTGTAAATTACTAGAAATAATGGCAGATGGGTTGTATGCTCTTTTCCACAGATTTGAGGCTTTCCTAAAAAAAAGGTTGACGCACAAGCAGTGACTGTTGGATGGCCATCCAACGACCGTCGTGCTTCTTCAATCTTTGCTCTTCCTGCTCCAGGCGCTAAAACAAGCGCCGGCGGGACTGCCTGCTCCCTCCTCCCCGCGGCCGGCTGTGCTGCCGCGCAGGCCTCACCGCCCCACCGTACTCCCATCGCTGGCCTAGCCATCCCTCTATTCACCCACACCTGCTGTTATTCTCCGGCGATGGCAGATGAACCAGTAAACCCTCGTACAGTCGTACTCCCCTCCGCGTGGGAAACAACTGCCGAGTTCCCTGCCTCCGTGTCGTTCCCTTGCTAGGCCTCGCCGTCGTCCACCGCCCTGGTGCTCTCGGCGCGGCCTGGTCAACGTGGTCAACGACCGACATGCATCTGAAGTGGACTGTACGTGGAGAGGCCGACAGCTGGGTCCACGACCGCACGCAAGGAAATGCCTCCTTATTACGCGCAAAATAATGATTCCTCCACCTGACATCAGGGACCCACCGAAAGGGCCTCTGTATTTCGCGAAAGAAACGTTACCGCCGCTGAAACAGCTCGGACCCACCAGCTATATCTTTGCACGCAAGGAAGTGCCTCCTTATTAGGCACAAAAAATGAATACTCCCCCTGCTAGCTGGGACCCACCATGGTGGGAGGCTGAGTTGTGGGCCTAATAAGTTGACTGGGACGGGGGCCTTTGTCAACTTTAGTCAATATGAACGATTCTAGCTACAGTGACCGTACGATGTCCATCCACCGGCCATAGTGCTTCTTCAACCTCTGGTATTCTTGCTCTGGCCGCCCAATGCAGCGCCGGTCGTGCCGCATGCTCCTGCCTCTCATGGCCGGCTGTGCTGCCGCGGAGGCCTCACCGCCCCCTACTATTCACACCGCTGGCCAGGCCCTGCGGCGACGGCAGCCTCACACCGCAGCCGAACCAGTGAACCCTCGTACTCCTCTCCGCGCGGGCTTCCACTGCCGCATCTTCCCCGGCTCTGCGTCGTCCCCTTCCTAGGCCTCGTCGTCGTCCACCGCCGTGGTGCTCTCCGCGCGGCGTGGTCAACGTGGTCAAGGAACGACTTCCATCGGAAGAGTACTGTACGTGGAGAGGCTGACAGCTGGGTCCATGGCCACAACCCGGTTTTTTTTGTAATTTGCCAAGTAAGTCGGTTTGTCAGGCCTGTTGGGCTGCAAATCTTTCAAGACGATGAGAGCTTTCATTCGGTTGGCCGAGAAAATGGCCCATCAGTAATGAAAAATGGGCTGTACATTTTTAAAACACATCAAACCGGCAATTAGTTTCGAATATCTTTTTTTCATTTCGAGATTTTAAATTACATTAATTTTTATGCGTGGAGAATTTGTTGGATTTTATATTGATATACATTTATTTTTAAAATCAGTTTGAATGTGATTCGAAATTTCGGGATTAAAAACAGTTCGGACCGCACCGAAATATGCAAAATTTCGTATAATATTTTAACCGTGGCCACAATATGGGCTGTAATGCTAACAAAAAGAATATGGGCTCCAAAAAACCTTAATAATTAGCAAACGGGCTGTAAATTATTAGAAATAATGGCACATGGGTTGTATGCTGTTTTCCACAGATTTGAGGCTTTCCTAAAAAAAAGGTTGACGCACAAGCAGTGACTGTTGGATGGCCATCCAACGGCCGCCGTGCTTCCTCAATCTCTGCCCTTCCTGCTCCAGCCGCTCAAACAAGCGCCGGCGGGACTGCCTGCTCCCTCCTCCCCGCAGTCGGCTCTGCTGCCGCGCGGGCCTCACCGCCCCACCGTACTCCCATCGCTGGCCTAGCCATCCCTCTACTCACCCACACATGCTGTTATTCTCCGGCGACGGCAGACGAACCGGTAAACCCTCGTACAGTCCTACTCCCCTCCGCATGGGAAACAACTACCGAGTCTTCCTTGCCTCCGTGTCGTTCCCTTCCTAGGCCTCGCCGTCGTCCACCGCCCTGGTGCTCTCGGCGCGGCCTGGTCAACGTGGTCAATGACCGACATGCACCTGAAGTGGACTGTACGCGGAGAGGCCGACAGCTGGGTCCACGGCCGCACGGAAGGAAATGCCTCCTTTTTACGCGCAAAATAATGATTCCTCCACCTGACATCAGGGACCCACCGAAAGGGCCTCTGTATTTCACGAAAAAATGTTACCGCCGCTGACAGCTCGGACCCACCAGCTATATCTTCGCACGCAAGGAATTGCCTCCTTATTACGCACAAAAAATGAATACTCCCCCTGCTAGCTGGGACCCACCATGGTGGGAGGCTGACTTGTGGGCCTACTAAGTTTATTGGAACGGGGGCCTTTATCAACTTTAGTCAATATGAATGATTCTAGCTCCAGTGACCGTACAATGTCCATCCAACGGCCGTAGTGCTTCTTCAACCTCTGGTCTTCTTGCTCCAGCCGCCCAAAGCAGCGCCGGTCGTGCCGCATGCTCCTGCCTGTCGTGGCCGGCTGTGCTGCCGCGGAGGCCTCACCGCCCCCTACTATTTCCACCACTGGCCAGGCCTTGCGGCGACGGCAGCCTCATACCGCAGCCGAACGAGTGAACCCTCATACTCCTCTCCGCGCGGGTTTCCACTGCCGCATCTTCCCCGGCTTCGCGTCATCCCCTTCCTAGGCCTCGCCGTCGTCCACCGCCGTGGTGCTCTCCGCGCGGCGTGGTCAACGTGGTCAAGGAACGACTTCCATCGGAAGAGTACTGTACGCGGAGAGGCTCACAGCTGGGTCCACGGCCACAGCCCAGTTTTTTTGTGATTTGCCAAGTAAGTCGCTTTGTCAGGCCTGTTGGGCTGCAAATCTTTCAAGACGAGGAGAGCTTTCATTCGGCTGGCCGAGAAAATGGCCCATCAGTAATGAAAAATGGGTTGTACATTTTTAAAGCACATCAAACCGGCAATTAGTTTCAAATATCTTTTTTTCATTTCAAGATTTTAAATTACATTAATTTTTATGCGTGGAGACTTTTTTGGATTTTATATTGATATACATTTATTTTTTAAATCAGTTTGAATGTGAGTCGAAATTTCGGGATTAAAAACAGTTCGGACCGCACCATGCAAAATTTCGTATATTTTTTTAACCATGGCCACAATATGGGTTGTAATGCTAACAAAAAGAATGTGGGCTCCAAAAAACCTTAATAATTAGCAAATGGGCTATTATTAGAAATAATGGCAGATGGGCTGTATGCTGTTTTCCAGAGATTTGAGGCTTTCCTAAAAAAAGGTTGACGCACAAGCAGTGACTGTTGGATGTTCATCCAACGGCCGTCGTGCTTCTTCAATCTCTGCTCTTCCTGCTCCAGCCGCTCAAACAAGCGCCGGCGGGACTACCTGCTCCCTCCTTCCCATGGCCGGCTCTGCTGCCGCGCAGGCCTCACCGCCCCACCGTACTCCCATCGCTGGCCTAGCCATCCCTCTACTCACCCACACCTGCTGTTATTCTCCGGCGACGGCAGACGAACCAGTAAACCCTCGTACAGTCGTACTCCCCTCCGCGTGGGAAACAACTGCCGAGTCTTCCCTGCATCTGTGTCGTTCCCTTCCTAGGCCTCGCCGTCGTCCACCGCCCTAGTGCTCTCGGCGCGGCCTGGTCAACGTGGTCAATGACCGACATGCATCTGAAGTGGACTGTACGTGGAGAGGCCGACAGCTGGGTCCACGGCCGCACGCAAGGAAATGCCTCCTTATTACGCTATAAATAATGATTCCTCCACCTGACATCAGGGACCCACCGAAAGGGCCTCTGTATTTCGCAAAAAAAATGTTACCGCCGCTGACAGCTCGGACCCACCAGCTATATCTTCGCACGCAAGGAAGTGCCTCCTTATTACGCACAAAAAAATGAATACTCCCCCTGCTAGCTGGGACCCACCATGGTGGGAGGCTGACTTGTGGGCCTACTAAGTTGACTGGGACGGGGGCCTTTGTCAACTTTAGTCAATATGAACGATTCTAGTTGCAGTGACCGTACGATGTCCATCCAACGGCCGTAGTGCTTCTTCAACCTCTGGTCTTGTTGCTCCAGCCGCCCAAAGCAGCGCCGGTCGTGCCGCATGCTCCTGCCTCTCGTGGCCGGCTGTGCTGCCGCGGAGGCCTCACCGCCCCCTACTATTCCCACCGATGGCCAGGCCCTACGGCGACGGCAGCCTCACACCGCAGCCAAACCAGTGAACCCTCGTACTCCTCTCCGCGCGGGCTTCCACTGCTGTGTCTTCCCCGGCTCCCCGTTGTCCCCTTCCTAGGCCTCGCCGTCGTCCACCGCCCTGGTGCTCTCGGTGCAGCGTGGTCAACGTGGTCAAGGAACGACTTCCATCGGACGTGGACTGTACGTGGAGAGGCTGACAGCTAGGTCCACGGCCGCAGCAAGGAAGTGCCTCCTTATTACGCGGAAAATAATGATTCCTCCACCTGACAGCTGGGACCCACCGAACGGGCCACTGTATTTCGTGAAAAAAACATTTCCCCCTGACTGCTGGGACCCACCAGCTACATCTTCGCACGAAAGGAAGTGCGTCCGGGCAAAAAAAAGATCCGCGCCCCTGACTGCTGGGACCCACCAGCTATATCTTCGCAGGCAAGGAAGTGCCTGACAGTCGGGACCCACCTGGTCGAAGCATACGTAGCGTTGTCATTCTGGTCGCGAACGTGTACGTACATATATACTGGTGGATGTAGAGGCGCGTACGTGTCGTAGTAGAGGCGCGCACGTAGCATGTACACGTACGTACAACGGCGAGGGTGCAAGAAAGAAAATACGGCCACGTATGTGTACATACGGGCGGGGTCTCGAACGCCTACTCGCGCATACGTACGGCCAGGGCTCGTGTACATGGCTGGGTCGGAACGGAGAAATAGCGTCGTCGTCGTGTTCATGGGGAGGCAACGGAATGCGTCGTGTTCATGGGGAGGCAACGGAATGCGTCGTGTTGATGGGGAGGGGTGTGGCGTACCGCAAAACGGAGGAAACGGACCTCCTACGGTCGAAATGGGGGTCCTGTTGATCGGGAGGAGTGTGGCGTACCGCAAAACGGAGGAAACGGACCTCCTACGGTCGAAATGGGGGTCCTGTTGATCGGGAGGGGTGTGGCGTACCGCAAAACGGAGGAAACGGACCTCCTACGGTCGAAACGGGGGTCCTGTTGAAAGGGAGGGGTGTGGCGTACCGCAAAACGGATGAAACGGACCTCCTACGGTCGAAACGGGGGTCCTGTTGATCGGGAGGGGTGTGGCGTACCGCAAAACGGACAAAACGGACCTCCTACGGTCGAAACGGGGGTCATGTTCATCGAGAGGGGTGTGGCGTACCGCAAAACGGGACTCCACGGGATACTGTTCATCTCCACCGCCGACCTCCTCCAGCCTCCACGGGCTCCTATTCATCCAGCCTCCACCGCGCGCTACTCCACCGGCTACTGTTCAACCACCCCTCCACGGGCACCCCTCCACCGTCTACTGTTCATCCAGCCCTCCACACCACGGGGTCCTGTTCAACGACCCCTCCACGGGCACCCCTCCACCGTCTACTGTTCATCCAGCCCTCCACACCACGGGGTCCTGTTCAACCACCCCTCCACGGGCACCCCTCCACCGTCTACTGTTCATCCAGCCCTCCACCACACCACGGGGTTCTGTTCATCCAGAGGCAACGCCACCGCTCACTGTTCATCCAACCCCCCCCCCCCCGCAATGCTCATTGTTCATCCGAGAGGCAGCATCGATCGGCTTCAGTTAGCAGCAGTAGCGAAGGAATCGCTCGATCGGGTTCAGTTAACAGCCATCGATCGATCGCTCGGGTTCAGTAATGCCTAGCCTGTAGTGCAATCGCTCGGGTTCAGTTAAAGCCCAACGCCTCGCACACACGCGCGTACGTGTACGAGAGAAACACGCATCGCTCGGCCCCCGACCTCCCACCGTAACCGGGAACTCCCCGAAATTTTCCTCGCCCTCGCTTCTACCACGGTTTTTTCCGTCATGGATGGCCCAAAGAATGTCATGCAGCTGCGTCTCCGGCCCGCCCAGGACGAAAAGCCCATTTTCTGTCATGATTTTTTGGCATAGAAGTAGGAGGCCACCACATCTATGATGATACCGGGTTTTGTCACAATTATCTTCATAGAAGTGTCATATGTATGACAGAAAAAATTTCGTTCGGCCCAAAATGTCACGGATGTGTCTTTTTTTGTAGTGCTTGTTCTACTTGAGTGGTAACCATAGAAGCATGTTTACTAATGAGTTTAAGTTCACCTTTAACATTAGCCATATAATCACCCAGGTGTTCAATCATATAAGCATTTTGTTTTAATTGTCTACCAAAATAAGCATTGAAATCTTCTTGCTTAACCATAAAGTTATCAAACTTATCCAAGCATTGGCTAGCAATTTTAGTAGGAGGGATTTCAGCTTTATCATATCTACAGAGAGAATTTACCTTTACTACCTGTGTCGGGTTACCAAGACCACGAGTTTCTTCAATAGGTGGAGGATTAAGATCATATGTTTCTTCAACAGGCGGTAAATTAAGACCATGTATTTCTTCAATAGGAGGTAAATTCTTAACATCTTCAGCTTTAATACCTTTTTCTTTCATATATTTCTTTGCCTCTTGCATATCTTCAGGACTGAGAAATAGAAGACCTCTCTTCTTCGGAGTTGGTTTAGGAATAGGCTCAGGAGCTGGCTCAGGAAGTGTCCAATTATTTTCATTTGGCAACATATTATTCAATAGAATTTCAGCTTCATCCGGTGTTCTTTCCCTGAAAACAGAACCAGCACAACTATCCAGGTAATCTCTGGAAGCATCGGTTAGTCCATTATAAAAGATATCAAGTATTTCATTTTTCTTAAGCGGATGATCAGGCAAAGGATTAAGTAATTGGAGAAGCCTCCCCCAAGCTTGTGGGAGACTCTCTTCTTCAATTTGCACAAAATTATATATTTCCCTTAAAGCAGCTTGTTTCTTATGAGCAGGGAAATATTTAGCAGAGAAGTAATAAATCATATCCTGGGGACTACGCACACAACCAGGATCAAGAGAATTAAACCATATCTTAGCATCACCCTTTAATGAGAACGGAAATATTTTAAGGATATAAAGGTAGCGAGATTTCTCATCATTAGTGAACAGGGTGGCTATATCATTTAATTTATTAAGATGTGCCACAACAGTTTCAGATTCATAGCCATGAAACGGATCTTATTCAACCAAAGTAATTATATTAGGATCAACAGAGAATTCATAATCCTTATCAGTGACACAGATAGGCGAAGTAGCAAAAGAAGGATCAGGTTTCATTCTAGCATTAAGAGATTGCTGCTTCCATTTAGCTAATAATTTCTTAACATCATATCTATCTTTGCAGGCAAAAATTTCGTTAGCAATTGCTTCATCCATAACATAGCCCTCAGGCACAACAGGCAATTCATATTTATTAGGGGGAGAGTCTTCATCATCACTTTCATCAATGTTATCAGTTTCAATAATTTCATTCTCTCTAACCCTAGCAAGTTGTTCATCAAGAAACTCACCAAGTGGCACAATAGTATCAAGCATAGAAGTAGTTTCATTAGAAGTATCATGCATAGCAGAAGTGGCATCATCAATAACATGCGACATATCGGAACGAATAGCAGAAGCAGGTTTAGGTGTCGCAAGCTTACTCAAAACAGAAGGTGAATCAAGTGCAGAGCTAGATGGCAGTTCCTTACCTCCCCTCGTAGTTGAGGGATAAATTGTTGTCTTAGCGTCTTTCAAGTTCTTCATAGTGACCAGCAGATATAAATCTCAAGTGACTCAAAGAATAGAGCTATGCTCCCCGGCAACGGCGCCAGAAAATAGTCTTGATAACCCACAAGTATAGGGGGTCGCAACAGTTTTCGAGGGTAGAGTATTCAACCCAAATTTATTGATTCGACACAATGGGAGCCAAAGAATATTCTTAAGTATTAGCAGTTGAGTTGTCAATTCAACCACACCTGGATAACTTAATATCAGTAGCAAAGTATTTAGTAGCAAAGTAATATGATAGTAGTGGTAACGGTAACAAAGGTAACGGTAGCAAAAGTAATATTTTTTGTGTTTTGTAGTGATTGTAACAGTAGCAACGGAAAAGTAAATAAGCGAAGAACAATATATGAAAAGCTCGTAGGCATTGGATCAGCGATGGAGAATTATGTCGGATGCGGTTCATCATGTAACAATCATAACATAGGGTGACACAGAACTAGCTCCAATTCATCAATGTAATGTAGGCATGTATTCCGAATACAGTCATACGTGCTTATGGAAAAGAACTTGCATGACATCTTTTGTCCTACCCTCCCGTGGCAGCGGGGTCCTAATGGAAACTAAGGGATATTAAGGCCTCCTTTTAATAGAGTACCGGGCCAAAGCATTAACACATAGTGAATACATGAACTCCTGAAACTATGGTCATCACCGGGAGTGGTCCCGATTATTGTCACTTCGGGGTTGCCGGATCATAACACATAGTAGGTAACTATAGGCTTGCAAGATAGGATCAAGAACTCACATATATTCATGAAAACATAATAGGTTCAGATCTGAAATCATGGCACTCGGGCCCTAGTGACAAGCATTAAGCATAGCAAAGTCATAGCAACATCATTCTCAGAACATAGTGGATACTAGGGATCAAACCCTAACAAAACTAACTCGATTACATGATAGATCTCATCCAACCCATCACCGTCCAGCAAGCCTATGATGGAATTACTCCCACACGGCGGTGAGCATCATGAAATTGGTCATGGAGGATGGTTGATGATGACGACGGCGACGGATTCCCCTCTCCGGAGCCCCGAACGGACTCCAGATCAGCCCTCCCGAGAGGTTTTAGGGCTTGGCGGTGGCTCTGTATCGTAAAACGCGATTAATCCTTCTCCTTGATTTTTTTTCTCTCAGAAAGTGAATATATGGAGTTGGAGTTGAGGTTGGTGGAGCGTCAGGGGGCCCACGAGATAGGGGGGCGCGCCCCCCACCCTCCTGGACAGGGTGTGGGCCCCCTGACGTGGATTTTTCTTCCAGTATTTTTGTTATTTTCCAAATAGATGTTCCGTGGAGTTTCAGGTCATTCCGAGAACTTTTGTTTCTGCACATAAATAACACCATGGAAAGTCTGCTGAAAACAGCGTCAGTCCGGGTTTGTTCCATTCAAATCATGCAAGTTAGAGTCCAAAACAAGGGCAAAAGTGTTTGGAAAAGTAGATACGACGGAGACGTATCAATCAAGAACTCACATATATTCATGAAAACATAATAGGTTCAGATGTGAAATCATGGCACTCGGGCCCTAGTGACAAGCATTAAGCATAGCAAAGTCATAGCAACATCAATCTCAGAACATAGTGGATACTAGGGATCAAACCCTAACAAAACTAACTCGATTACATGATAAATCTCATCCAACCCATCACCGTCTAGCAAGCCTACGATGGAATTACTCACGCACGGCGGTGAGCATCATGAAATTGGTGATGGAGGATGGTTGATGATGATGATGGCGACGGATTCCCCTCTCCGGAGCCCCGAACGGACTCCAGATCAGCCCTCCCGAGAGAGATTAGGGCTTGGCGGTGGCTCCGTATCGTAAAACGCGATGAATCCTTCTCTCTGATTTTTTTCTCCCCGAACACGAATATATAGAGTTGGAGTTGAGGTCGGTGGAGCTCGTGGGGGCCCACGAGGCAGGGGGGGCGCGCCCAGGGGGCAGGCGCGCCTCCCACCCTCGTGGATAGGGTGTGGGCCCCCTGGCCTTGATTCTTTCGCCGGTATTTTTTATTAATTCCAAAATAATTCTCCGTTGATTTTCAGGTCATTCCAAGAACTTTTATTTCTGCACAAAAATAACACCATGGCAATTCTGTTGAAAACAGCGTCAGTCCGGGTTAGTTCCATTCAAATCATGCAAGTTAGAGTCCAAAACAAGGGCAAACGTGTTTGGAAAAGTAGATACGACGGAGAAAACCCCATTCAATCTGGTAATGGGAGACACGTTGGATCAACGTGAATACTTTAGGGATTATCGCTTGACTCAAAAAGGGAAACTATTATGGGATCAAATTCATATGTTGAAGTGGTATGCTAGGCAACTATGCTTGAGATATGATTATACTTGTTGCTCTAGGATGAAGTCTCCACACCTTCCCTTTTCATGCAAATTTAATGATAATGAAACCTTGGCTTCTTATGCTAGAGGTATATATGATTATTATGATGTGGAACAAATAGAAGAATTTGTTGCTTTTATGGGTGCTTATGAAATTGAATCTGTATTCAAAGAGTTTGAAGATTTTGATGATTCAGTTTATAGACCTGAAAATTTAGCTATCCTTAAATATTGCTATGAGAATTATGAATACAATGCCGATATTGATGCATTTATTGAGAAAGTCTGCGCTGTCCAAGAAGAGACTAATATTTTGCAGGAGTCTATGGAAGAAGAAATTGATGAAATTGTGAGCTCATTGGATGAAAAAGATGAGGAGGAGAGCGAAGAAAAAAAGGAGGAAGAGCGGATTGATCACCCGTGCCCACCTTCTAATGAGATTAACTTTTCAACTCATACATTGTTTAATTTTCCTTCGTGCTTACCAAAGGATGATTGCTATGATGACTGTTATGATCCCGTTGATTCTCTTGAAATATCCCTTTTTGATGATGCTTGCTATGCTTGTGGCCAAGATGCCAATATGAATTATGCTTATGGAGATGAACTTGCTGTAGTTCCTTATGTTAAACATGAAATTGTTGCTATTGCACCCACGCATGATAGTCCTATTATCTTTCTGAATTCTCCCGACTACCCTATATCGGAGAAGTTTGCCCTTATTAAGGATTATATTGATGGGCTGCGTTTTACTACTACACATGATGATTTTGATAGATATAATATGCATGTGCTTGCTGCTCCTACTTGCAATTATTATGAGAGAGGAACTACATCTCCGCCTCTTTATGTTTCCAACATGAAAAAATTGCAAGAAACTGTTTATACTATGCATTGCCCTTTACTTTGTGTGCATGAATTGTTCTTTTATGACATGTCGATGCATAGGAAGAGAGTTAGACTTCGTTGTTGCATGATATATGTTACTTTGTGCTCACTACTAAATTACAAACCATTGTTAATTAAAATTGGCTTTGATATACCTTGGGATCCGGGTGGATCCATTACTTGAGCACTATATGCCTAGCTTAATGGCTTTAAAGAAAGCGCTGCCAGGGAGACAACCCGGAAGTTTTAGAGAGTCATTTATTTCTGTTGAGTGCTTTCATATAGTTTAAAAACAAAAAAATAAAGAGGGGAACCCAAAAAAATTTCAAAAAGGAAAGTGAAAATGAGAGAGACAAGCATGGTTGAAGTGGGGGAGCTCCTTGAACTTTGTTCATGCTCATGGAAACTTTGTGAATCTTGATTCAGAAACTTTTCAACAAAAATAATTATCCCCTTGTACAATTCCATTTTACTATGAAAATAATGTGCCAAGGTTTGCCTTTACGATGTTTACGGTGCTTGTTGGTTTGTGCGGTGGAGGACAGAAACTTTGGCTGTAGTGCGCGATTTTACATTTTTTACCGGAATGTCAAATGGTTCTGAAACTTTTTGCATTGTCTTTCTATAAATTTTTTTATTTTTCCTAATTTTGGTAGAATTATTTGAGTACCAGAGGTATGGTGAATGTTCAGATTATTACAGACTATTCTGTTTTAGACAGATTCTGTTTTTGATGCATAGTTTGCTTGTTTTGATGAAACTATCGATTCCTATCAGTGGATTAAGCCATGTAAAACTTATATTACAGTAGCTACAATACAAAAACAAAATATAAATTGGTTTGCAACAGTACTTAGAGTAGTGATTTGCTTTATTATACTAACGGATCTTACCGAGCTTTCTGATGAGTTTTGTGTGGATGAAGTGTTCGAAGATCAAGGATGTCTCGATGTGAGGAGAAGAAGGAGGGGCAAGATCTCAAGCTTGGGGATGCCCAAGGCACCCCAAGTAAATATTCAAGAAGACTCAAGCGTCTAAGCTTGGGGATGCCCCGGAAGGCATCCCATCTTTTTTCAACAAATATCGGTATGTTCTCGGATTCGTTTCGTTCATGCGATATGTGCGAATATTGGAGCTTCTTTTGCATTTAGTTTTCACTTTTCTTTTATGCACCATGCTGGTATGAGATATTCCTTGGTTGATTTATAGAATGCTCTTTGCACTTCACTTAAATCTTTTGAGTATGGCTTTATAGAATGCTTCATGTGCTTCGCTTATATCATTTGAAGTTTGGATTGCCTGTTTCTCTTCACATAGAAAACCGCCATTTGTAGAATGCTCTTTTGCTTCACTTATATTTGTTAGAGCGTGGGCATATCTTTTTTAGAAAGAATTAAACTCTCTTGCTTCACTTATATCTATTTAGAGAGATGACAGGAATTGGTCATTCACATGGTTAGTCATAAAATCCTACATAAAACTTGTAGATCACTTAATATGGTATGTTTGATTCCTTGCAATAGTTTTGCGATATAAAGGTAGTGATATTAGAGTCGTGCTAGTTGAGTAATTGTGAAATTGAGAAATACTTGTGTTGAGGTTTGCAAGTCACGTGGCATGCACGTATGGTGAACCGTTATGTAACGAAGTTGGAGCATGAGGTGTTCTTTGATTGCTTTCCTTATGAGTGGCGGTCGGGGACGAGCGATGGTCTTTTCCTACCAATCTATCCCCCTAGGGGCATGCGTAGTAGTACTTTGCTTCGAGGTCTAATAAACTTTTGAGTTCTTTATGACTAATGTGAGTCCATGGATTATACGCACTCTCACCCTTCCATCATTGCTAGCCTCTTTGGTACCGTGCATTGCCCTTTCTCACCTTGAGAGTTGGTGCAAAATTCAGTGGTGCATCCAAACCCCGTGATACGATACGCTCTATCACACATAAACCTCCTTATATCTTCCTCAAAACAGCCACCATACCTACCTATCATGGCATTTCCATAGCCATTCTGAGATATATTGCCATGCAACTTCCATCATCATCATATACATGACTTGAGAATTTATTGTCATATTGCATTGCATGATCGTAAGATAGCTAGCATGATGTTTTCATGGCTTGTCCCATTTTTGATGTCATTGCTACGCTAGATCATTGCACATCCCGGTACACTGCCAGAGGCATTCATATAGAGTCATACTTTGTTCTAGACATCGAGTTGTAATATTGAGTTGTAAGTAAATAAAAGTGTGATGATCATCATTATTAGAACATTGTCCCATGTGAGGTTATCAAAATAAAAGAGGCCAAAGAATCCCAAATTAAAAAAGAGGCCAAAGAAGCCCACCAAAAAAATGAAAAAAAATTGAGAGAAAAAGAGAGAAGGGACAATGTTACTATCCTTTTACCACACTTGTGCTTCAAAGTAGCACCATGTTCTTCATATAGAGAGAGTCTCATTGAGTTATCACTTTCATATACTAGTGGGAATTTTCATTATAGAACTTGGCTTGTATATTCTGATGACGGGCTTCCTCAAATGCCCGAGGTCTTCATGAGCAAGCAAGTTGGATGCACACCCACTTAGTTTCCAGTTTGAGCTTTCTTACACTTATAGCTCTTAGTGCATCCGTTGCATGGCAATCCCTACTCCTCACATTGACATCAATTGATGGGCATCTCCATAGCCCGTTGATTAGTCGCGTCGATGTGAGACCTTCTCCTTTTTTGTCTTCTCCACACAACCTCCATCATCATATGCTATTCCACCTATAGTGCTATGTCCATTGCTTGCGCTCATGTATTGCGTGAGGGTTGAAAAGGCTGAAGCGCGTTAAAAAGTATGAACCAATTACTCAGCTTGTCATCAGGGTTGTGCATGATTTGAATGCTTTGTGTGGTGAAGATGGAGCATAGCCAGACTATATGATTTTGTAGGGATGAGCTTTCTTTGGCTATGTTATTTCAATAAGACATAATTGCTTGGTTGGTATGCTTGAAGTATTATTGTTTTTATGTCAAAAGATAGACTATTGCTTTGAATCACTCGTGTCTTAATGTTCATGCCATGAGTAGATACATGATCAATATTATGCTAGGTAGCATTCCACATCAAAAATTATCTTTTTTATCATTTACCTACTCGAGGACGAGCAGGAATTAATCTTGGGGATGCTGATACGTCTCTGTCGTATCTATAATTTTTGATTGTTCCATGCCAATATTATACAACTTTCATATACTTTTGGCAACTTTTTATACTATTTTTGGGACTAACATATTGATCCAGTGCCCAGTGCCAGTTCCTGTTTGTTGCATGTTTTATGTTTTGCAGAAACCCCATATCAAACGGAATAAAAACGGACGGAGAATATTTTCGGAATATTTGGGAAATATGGGAGGAAGAATCAACCCGAGACAGTGCCCGAGGTGGCCACGAGGCAGGGGGGCGCGCCAGGCGCGCCCCTGACCCTCGTGGGCCCCTCGTAAGGCGGTTGCTGCTCTTCTTTGGCCGCAAGAAAGCTAATTTTCAGAGAAAAATCTGGGCGAAGGTTTCAATCCAATCGGAGTTACGGATCTCCGGATATATAAGAAACGGTGAAAGGGCAGAATCCGGGAACACAGAAACAGAGAGAGACAGAGAGAGATCCAATCTCGGAGGGGCTCTCGCCCCTCCCACGCCATGGAGACCATGGACCATAGGGGAAACCCTTCTCCCATCTAGGGAGAAGGTCAAGGAAGAAGAAGAAGGAGGGGGCTCTCTCCCCCTCGCTTCCGGTGGCGCCGGAACGCCACCGGGGCCATCATCATCACCACGATCTACACCAACAGCTCCATCATCTTCACCAACATCTCCATCACCTTCCCCCATCTATCTATAGCGGTCCACTCTCCCGCAACCTGATGTACCCTCTACTTGAACATGGTGCTTTATGCTTCATATTATTATCCAATGATGTGTTGCCATCCTATGATGTCTGAGTAGATTTTTGTTGTCCTGCCGGTGGTTGATGAATTGCTATGATTGATTTAATTTGCTTGTGGTTGTGTTGCTATCCTTTGGTGCCCATCATATGAGCGCGCGCGTGGATCACACCATAGGGTTAGATGTATGTTGATAGGACTATATGTTGATAGGTCTATGTATTGGAGGGCAAGAGTGACATAAGCTTCTACCTAGCATAGAAATTGATGCATACGGGATTGAAGGGGGACCAATATATCTTAATGCTATGGTTGGGTTTTACCTTAATGAACGTTAGTAGTTGCGGACGCTTGCTAATAGTTCCAATCATAAGTGCATAGAATTCCAAGTCAGGGAGGACATGCTAGCAGTGGCCTCTCCCACATAAAACTTGCTATCGGTCTAGTAAAGTAGTCAATTGCTTAGGGATAATTTCGCAACTCCTACCACCACTTTTCCACACTCTCTATATTTACTTTATTGCTTCTTTATCTAAACAGCCCCTACTTCTTATTTACGCGCTCTTTATATTCTTGCAAACCTATCCAACAACACCTACAAAGTACTTCTAGTTTCATACTTGTTCTAGGTAAAGCGAACGTTAAGCGTGCGTAGAGTTGTATCGGTGGTCAATAGAACTTGAGGGAATATTTGTTCTACCTTTAGCTCCTCATTGGGTTCGACACTCTTACTTATCGAAAGAGGCTAAAATTGATCCCCCATACTTGTATCTATAATTTTTGATTGTTCCATGCTATTATATATTCTGTTTTGGATGTTTAATGGGCTTATTTATACACTTTTATATTATTTTTGGGACTAACCTATTAACCGGAGGCCCAGCCCAAATTGTCAATTTTTTTGCCTATTTCAGTGTTTTGCAGAAAAAGGATATCAAACGGAGTCCAAACGGAATGAAACCTTCGGGAACATGATTTTTGGAACAAACGTGATCCAGAGGACTTGGAGTGGACGTCAAGCAACCAACAAGGCGGCCACGAGGCAGGGGCGCGCCTACCCCGCCAGGCGTGCCCTCCACCCTCGTGGGCCCCTCGTGGCTCCACCGACCTACTTCTTCCTCCTATATATACCTACGTACCCCCAAACCATCAGAGAGAGCCACGAAAACCTAATTCCACCGCCGCAACCTTCTGTACCCGTGAGATCTTGGGGCCTTTCCCATCTTGGTTTGGTGTTGATGTAGAAGCCCTCCGTGATCGATGCCCCCTCCGACAGGACGCCGTAAAAGGCCCCAAGATGCGATCTCATGGGTACAGAAGGTTGCGGCGGTGCAATTAGGTTTTCATGGTGCTCTTCGATGGTTTGGGGGTACGTAGTTATATATAGGAGGAAGAAGTAGGTCGGTAGAGCCACGAGGGGCCCATGAGGGTGGAGGGCGCGCCTGGGGGGGTAGGCGCGCCCCCTGCCTCGTGGTCGCCTCGTTGGTTGCTTGACGTCCACTCCAAGTCCTCTGGATCTCGTTTGTTCCAAAAATCACGCTCCCGAAGGTTTCATTCCGTTTGGACTCCGTTTGATATCCTTTTTCTATGAAACACTGAAATAGGCAAAAGAAACAGCAATTTGGGCTGGGCCTCCGGTTAATAGGTTAGTCCCAAAAATAATATAAAAGTGTATAAATAAGCCCATTAAACATCCAAAACAGAATATATAATAGCAAGGAACAATCAAAAATTATAGATACGTTGGAGACGTATCAGCCACCAACCGGGACCAAAGGCCGCCGCTTCCCGCCCTTTGGGCTGTCGAAAACTAACCTTTGGTCACGGTTGGTGGCACCAATCGGGACTAAAGGTGGCATTGGTCCCGGTTGGTGCCACGAACCGGAACCAATGCTCTGGGTATATAAGTTGGACTTGTGAAAATTTCACAATTTCATTGTCAGTTCGTGCCCGACGCCCCAGCGCTGCTCCTCGTTGCCGTTGCCGTCATCGCCCTGCCTCCGACACCATCGTCGCGCCGCGCGCCCCTGCCTCTGACACCGTCGCCGCGCCGCCCCTGCCTCTGACACCGTCGCCGCGCCGCTCCTGCCCCCGACCACGCCATCGCCGCGCTGGCCCCTGCCCCGCACCCGAGCCCCTGCCCGGGGACTCCCCCGCGCGCCGGCACCCTCGCCTCCCCGCCGTCGCCATCGCCAGACGCCCCCGCTGTGAGCTGCCGCGCCGGTCCGGCTCTGTTTTTTTATTTTGCATTAGATTAATTTTTTGTTCATATATATATATAATGTATATTTGTATGTATGTGGCTATATGTAAGTTCAGAGCACGTTTTTTATTAGATTAATTTCTTATTAGATTTGTTAGATTAATTTTTTTGTTCAGAGCATGTTTTTGTTCATATATGTATTTTTTTGTTCATATGTGTATTAATGTTTTTGTTGCATATATGTAATTTTTTTCAATGTATATATGTATGTGGTAGCTATATATGAATGATGAGGGGGGGGGGTCGATATACCCCCTCCCCGATAATTTCAACACGAGGGGAGGTCGATATACCCCCTCCCCGATAATTTCAACATGAGGGGAGGTCGATATACCCCCTCCCCGATAACATTTTTTAGAAAAGTTTTATATATCTAGCTAGGAAGAAAGGAAGAAGGAAGAATAAGAAAAACTTTTATATATACAAAAGTTACATTTTTAGAAAAGTTTTATCTAGGAAGAAGGAAGAAGGGAATAAAAAGAAGGAGATGAAAAAGGGGAGAAAAAAGAGAAGAAGAGGAGAGAAAAAATAAGAAGAGAAAGAAGGAGAAGAAGAAGAGAAGAAGAGGAGAGGAAGGGAGATGAAAAAAATAAGAAGAGGAAGAAGAAGAAGAAGAAAAAGAGGAGAAGAAGAAGGAATAGAGGAGAATAAGAAAAAATAGAGTCTATTTTTTCTTCTTCTCCTCTATTCCTTCTTCTTCTCCTTTTTTTTCTTCTTCTCCTCTTTTTTTATCTTCTACTTCCTCTTCTTAATTTTTATCGGGAACTCCGTTCCAAAATAACTTCGACACGATGGGCGGTCGATATATATGCCCCCTCTCGACCGTGATAACTTATACCACGGGAGCACCCCCTGGCCCTCTCGCTCGACCAAAACTCTCGAGGGCACCCAAACCCTAGAAAAAAACCTCCTACCCCCTCCCGTCGCGCCCCTACCCGACAAACTCTCTCGAGGCCACCCAAATTTACCAAGTTAAAAGAGCGTTGTCGTCGAGGCCACCCCAAACCCTTGAAGCATTGTCGAGGCCACCCCAAACCCTTGAAGCGTTGCCAAGGCCACCCCAAACCCTAGAGAAGCAGCGTCGAGGCCACTAATATGATTCCTTATTGTGATTAGCTAGCTAGTTCTATGTTTGCCACTAATATATCCATCTGTCATGTTTGAATAATAATTGCCATGTTGTAAATATTTGCAGAAACTATGGAGCACCCCCGAGACAAAGCAACAGAAGTGGTGTTGGGGGACATAATCGCACAAGGAAGTGATGTCGTCTTGTCGTTTCTCAATGACATCGATGGTCTGGAAGGACAGGGTGAAGAAGCAGGCTATGATTATGATGGCTCGGGTGACCCAATGCCGGTGCAAGAAGGAGACCGTGATGACGGCTTCGGTGACCCAATGCCGGTGCAAGAAGGAGACCGTGATGACGGCTCCAGTGACCGAACCGAGTCCGGCCAGGTATATATATTAGTTAAGCCTGTGCTGACTAGCTAATTGATGCATTCATTGTTTTGGTATGTACACATATTAATTAATTCTTGTCTTTCTTCTTTTTTCTAGCCCTCCGGATCGAGCACAACTTCGGTAAAGAGACGAGGCCCGAAGAAAAAGTTGCGCTCAGATGAAAGGTTTGAGATCACAGCAATCGCGCGCGATGGCATGCCGATTGAACCCATCCGGACAAAGGAAGCATTTGCCGCTCAGTGCGGGGTTCTTGTTAGGGACAAGATCCCGATCAGTATCCAACAATGGTTAAAGCCTAAGAAGGAAGACCCTGAGGTGTCTTATGTCGACGATATGCAGAAAGATGATCTTTGGACCGCGCTGAAGGCAAATTTCACCCTACCGCCAGAGGAGGATCCGGAGAAGCCAGTTAAAGAGCAATTGATCAAGTCTCATGCTCTTAAGAAGATGGCAGAACTATTCAGAAGGTGGAAGAATGATCTGAAAACATCGTTTGTCGACAAAGAAAAGACACCAGAATTCACCGGCCGGTATGAGAAGATCAGAGATCACCGGCCCGCATTTGTGGCCCACAAGACATTGGACAAGAGTAAGAAGATGTCAGCGACAAACAAGAAAAATGCTGCGAAGAAGAAGCATCACCATCACACGGGGTCAGGGGCTACCTCAAAGCCCGGTCGTTGTGGGCCAAGGCTGAGAATGACCTGATTGATAAAGGGGTCGAACCAGAGACATTGAACTGGCTAGACCGTTGCCAGACTTGGTTCTTCGTGGTTGGCGGAACCATGGACCCTGTATCAGGGAAGTGCGTTTGGACGAACGAGCAACTGCGAATACCCGTCATGAGGCTTCAGGAGTATATCGAGGCAGCACAGCAAGGGACGTTCGTTCCAGACAGAGAGAACGACGAGCTCACAATGGCCCTCGGGAATCCTGAGCACCCTGGACGGACACGAGGCACGCCAGGCTCCGTTCCGTGGAAGGCTGGGTTTCCGGACGCAGGTGGTTACAAATGCCAGGAGAGGAGGAAGAAAGTGGAGCATACCCAACTGCAGGCGCTGCACGCAAGGGTACAAGTGATAGAGGAACGAGAAGCAGATCGTAGAAAATGACCTGCCGAAGCTTCCCCGGAAGCTACCCCGCCATCTCAGCGGAGAAGCAGCATGGCTTCCACTGAGCTACTTCAGCAGGAGCCTGTCTTCACGGCTCCTGCTAGCTACCCCGTGGATGCTATCACGAAGTCTCAACATTGCCACCTTATGACGCAATGGATGAAATTGAAAGTCAAGGCGGTTGTTGGCTCTGTTGCACCTCCTGAACCTGGCGCAACCTATCACTGCCGGCCGATTCCAGAAGGATATGCTAGGGTGATGGTGGATGAAATAACAGACGGATTTGAGGACCTCGACCTTGACCACCCTACGGGTGAAGGGGAGACTCGGCTGGGTTCTTCTCTGAAGACTCCATGCCTATGGCGGAAGGAGCTCATCAACCTTCCGAACTGGACGCCTCCGCCTCCTCCTCCTCCTCCGGCGAGTCAGGGCACTCCGCCTCCTCCTCCGCCTCCTCCTCCGGCGAGTGATCAGGGCACTCAGCCTCCTTCTCCAGCGCATGGTGGCACTCCGCCTCCTTCTCCGCCTGCGCCGGCGCGCCCGAGCAGCCTGCCTCCTCCTTCTCCGCCTCGTCAGCAAGGGCGGAAGAGACCCGCCACCGCTCCGGCTGCTCCGGTGCGTCGTAGTCCTTCTCCTCTGCCTCGTAAGAAAGGAAAGAAGACAGCCACAGCCGCTCCGTCTGCTCCGGCGTCTAGCAGTACAACCAGAGGCGGGAGGCAATACAGATTCGGTCCTTCTCTGAAGACTCCAGAGAAGTTACCATACGAGAGGACCCTGGAGGAAAACGCGAAGATCGTGCGAGCCGAAGTGACGAACTTCTTTGAAGGGGTGAAAGCAAAGAAACATCCACCTCCGGAGGAGAAGATAGATCCGGTGAAAGCGAAGCGCACTCTGGCTGCCCTGACAAAACCACCAAATTCCCCGCCGAAAGGCAACTATGAGCGCATTATTGAAAGGTCATTTATCGAAGCGGGGCGGTCGGGAAGTACTATCAGTGATCAAAGGTTAAAAGAACGACGAGCTGGGAAAAAAATTGCCCAGCTCGGAGAACAAGCGAACCATTCGTGCCCCCACTCAAGGTGTCTAGCGATATCGTCGCTAATGATCCGAGGATGGTGCCCGGTTATACCAATCTTGGAGATTACCTGCCCGACGATGTACATTATGATTTCTTGGAGGTGGACGAACACAGATACGAGTACGGGAAGCCTCTCGTCAAAGATGAAAGATCTCTAACAACGATGATGCGAAGATTCCATGATTGGTACATGAAAACCTACAGAGAGTCTGGGGGAGGAATATTTTGACGCTGAGAGTTAAAGAGGAGCATGACCTCGTTGGAATTGATCTGTTGAATGTGCCATTTAAGGAGTTCTTTCAGTTTTTCAATGAACATGCCCTCGATAAATTAACGGTCACTTGCTACTGTCTGTAAGTACTACTTCTGTCATTAAGTCTCTATATATAGGTCAACTCTTTCATTGCATGTATTTATAATTATCCTCACTATATTATGCAGATTGAAGATCGCCGAATTGAAGAAAAGACAAATCGGTGATATTTGATTCATTAACACAAATCTCATAGATGCATATACGGTTGAATTTAAGGCCAGGGCTACTGGGACGCGCTCACTCTCCCTTCCTCCTTTCCTCCCTTCCGCCGTTCGCCACTCCGGCGGCGGCATCCACCCCGTCCGCCGGCGGCCACTCCGGCCCCGGCGTCCACCCGCCTTCCGCGTCTCTGCGCCTGTCCATCATGTCGTGCAGCCCGCGCTCAGTCACCTCCTCCTTCCGTCGGGCCGGCGAGCGGCCGGTGGTGTCGGGCCTTGGCCTGTCCTCCTGTTCCGAGGCCTCGGATGTGCAGGGGCCGGCCGGTGGGGAGGCCGCCGCTGGTGCCCTGGCGCCACCTGAGGCTCCGGAGTGGGTGCAGCCTCGCCCTTCCCGGAAGGAGCTTTGGAGGTGCCGTCGCGTGGATGGTGCTGGCGCGTCCAGAGAGGCGCCTACGCCCAGAGCGCGCCGCGCGGTCTCGCCGGAGAGGAGGGGCTCTGCTTCAAGTGCTTCGAAGAAGGGCACTTCAAGAACGACTGCACCAACCAGGTGGTCTGCTTCCGCTGTAAGCTGCCAGGCCACGAGTCCAACGACTGCAAGAGGCCACGGAGTCCGTCACCGGAGGAGGAGCTCAGGCGCTCGACGGCTGCTAAGGTCGCACGCAAAGAGCTGGCCGTCGGGTCATCGCAGAGGGCGCCGCCACCGCCACCTCCTCCGGCCCTGCATGCGGCGCCGGCGGCGTGGCCGCGCATCTTCTCGCCGCGGCTCGAGTCCCCGGAGCGTGAGCAGTTCATTGCCCAAGACCTCTGCGTTGTCCGACGCTCGCCGAGCATGGGAGATCTGGAGCGGAGGCTGCAATTCGCCATGGTGGCCTACGCAGGTGGAGCAAGACACGACATCTCCCCCGAGTTCGTCGTTCAGGCGTTGGGTGCAGTAGTGGGCATCGAGCCGGAGTGGCTCTCCGTCCACTGTTACCGGCCGGAGGACTTCCTGGTCGTCTTCGCCCGTCAAGAGCATCGCAACTTAGTGGCGGCCAGGACTTTCATCGACCACAACGGCATGCGGCTCTATTTTAGGCAGTGGAACCGCCAAGCTCAAGCCGTCCACTCCATGCTCAGTTTCAAGGTCTCTTTGGTTCTCGAGGGAATTCCTCCGCATGCTTGGGATAGGGAAGTTGCTGAAGATCTTCTAGGATCGTCCTGTTTGGTGGACATGGTGGCGCCGGAGACCAGCGCGCGCCGTGACCTGTCTGCGTTCCGGTTGTCGGCCTGGACGGCGGACCCTGATGCCATCCCCTCGCTCCGATGGCTGGCTATCCCGGAGCCTGGCCTGTCTGCGCCGTTGATGGAGCCTTCTCTGCTTCAGTATAAGATTCTGATCCACCTGGATTCGGTCACGGACTTCGCCGGCAGGGACGAGCCGCTGTTCTAGGGTGTCTCGTCGGACAGTGGACAGAGTGGCTTGCCATTGGATGGGAGAATCAGTGAGAGCAGTGGTGGCTCGGCAGCACCGCGCAGTCGGCCTTGGAGGTTTGGTGTCAGGGACACGAGAGGGTCAGGGTCGACGCCAAGGGCTCGCGGCGGCGACGTTCCTTCGGTTCGGCTGCTGGCCGGCGGCGACTGGTGCCTTCCGCGGATGCCTTCATCGGAGGGAGGGACGGTTCTAGGGCCCATGCTGCCTGTCCGGGACAGGCTATCCGTCAGGGTCTCTGCTTTTGACCGCTTGACCACGCAAGAGGGACCCCTGATCGCTTCGAGGAGGAATTCAAACGGTGGAAGCCCTGGAATCGGTGGTGCCGCGGCAAGGCACGTGCCAAGCCCCACTCGCCAGGGCTCGGTGGGGCCACAGGATCAGCGTGTGGCCGGCCCACCTATCGTGGATGCGCCAGTTGTAATCACTGATGGGACCAGTGACCCGGTCATGGGGGGTTCCAACCGGCCAGTAGCGACGGAGGAGAACGTGTCAAAAGAGTTGGCCATCGTTGTCGCCACCCAGCCTCCTGCTGGGCCCGCGGCTTCGGGGCCACTAGTGGAAAGCAGTCTGATCGCGGCCCCCGAGACAACTACGTGCTCTGTCGAGCGGATTGGCACAGAGGCCAAGAAGATGCCCGCGCAACTGGTGGAAGTCCTGTTTGCTTTAGCACGGACCCAATTGTGTCGCTGCGCGCGGATCCCAGCGGGCAGGGACAAGAACCATCCGGATCCCAAGACGCCGCGCACATCCGGCCCTGCGGGACGGCGACAAGCTTGGAGACCCAAGGTGCAGTTGTGGCACGTGACCCAAGGACGGAGGAGGCAGGAGGGATGGGACGCATGGACGTGATCCATGCAACCACCCAATTGGTGGAAAAGGCACCCCCATGCAACGTCGCCCATCCCACCCAGACCCAGCCGCTAGAACGTGATATGAGCCTGGAATTAACTACTGCCCCGGTAATCGGTGATTCCAACATGCTAGTCGACTCCACGGAGGGGATGACAGCTCAGGAAGCGATTGCCTACGCACGTCTGAAGAAGTTCTGCTCCAGCATCGTCAAATGCCCCCCCCCCATTGCTACTTGAAGTGTCGGCGCTTCGACCTGAGGCGGAACCATTTACCCCCAAGCGCACTACAAGATCTTCCAAGAGATCGGCCGGAGCAAATACCATCAAGTCCAACAAGGTGGAGAGTGTGCTGCTGCGTGCTCTTGGGTTGGTGCCGGAAGATATGACGGTGGATGACGAGGCAGTCAAGGAACTCCAAGAGTTGTTCGACTCTCCACTTAGAGAACAACACGTGAGGGTCATAGCGGCGCTATTTGGCAAGTGTGTCCCAACCAATGAGGAGCTTTCTCGTGGGACTGAGGTAGCGATCGGCATGCTATGAGCATGTCGTCGAGTGTGGGTGTGGTTGATTCGTCTCTATGGATCACACCCCGGAGATCATCTGCTGGAATGTGAGAGGGTTGAACAACCCGGCCAAGAGGAAGGTAGTTAGGGAGTTCCTTTCTTCTTTAAAAGTCAACCTAGTTTGCTTGCAAGAAACGAAGCTTGAGCTTGTAGATCAATTCATGGTTATGCAATGTTTAGGGCCATCCTTTGATGGCTTTGCTTACTTGCCGGCTGAGGAAACGCGTGGATGTATATTATTGGCATGGGACACTACGCGGTTGTATGTGGATAGCATCCAACTCGATACCAACTTCCTGACTGGCAAAGTTCACCAGTTGGACGACAATGGGTGGTGGATCACGGTGGTGTACGCGCCACAAGGAGACGTGCCGAAAACCCAATTCCTGCAAGACCTTTATGATAGAAGGCGGCTTTGTCCAGGGCCTTGGATGTGCCTCGGTGATTTCAACATGATCCTCAGGGGAGCGGAGAAGAGCAATAACAACATCAACAGAGCAATGATGAGCAAGTTGCAAAATTTCGTCGACGACCATGAGCTCAAGGAGCTTTACATGCACGGACGCCGTTTTACTTGGTCCAACGAGAGAAATGCGCCTACATTCACCAAGATTGACAGGTTGCTCGTTTCCGTTGATTGGGAGCTCTCTCACCCAGACTACTTGCTTCAAGCGCTATCTACTAGCGCCTCGGATCACGCTCCTTTACATCTCTCCACGAGTGACAACTTTCAAGCTAAGCATCGCTTTCGCTTTGAGCTATATTGGACAAAACTGGACGGTTTCCAAGAGGCGATTCAGGAAGCTTGGGTCTGTAGCAATGCTATTTTCGATCTGTTTAAGAGGCTGGACACGCTTTTCAGGAACATGATAGCTTACTTGCAATCTTGGGGGCAGAAGAAAACTGGAAACATCAAAATGCGCATGAGAATTGCTAATTGGGTGATCGGACGGCTGGATAGAGCTCAAGAACTCCGGGCTCTAACCCCAATGGAGCTTTGGCTGCGCCGAACTCTTAAGTTTGCGCTGCTAGGGCTGGCCTCCCTATAGCGCACAATCGACAGACAGAGGTCAAGGACTCGTTGGCTGAAGGATGGAGACGCTAACAGCAAACTTTTCCAAGCGGTTGCAAATGGGAGACGAACAAAGAACTTCATCCCATGCATCAAGCGGGGCGATGAACTCATCATTGAGCAATCTAGAAAAGAAGAGGTGTTCCTGGAGGCTTTTGAAAACCTGCTTGGCAAGGCCGGTGCAAGAAGAGGCTCACTGGACCTAAGCTACCTACAAATGCCAAGTCATGACCTGCAAGAGCTAGAGCTCATTTTCACAGAAGAGGAAGTTTGGAAAGTGATCAAGGAGATTCCGAGGGATAGAGCACCTGGTCCGGACGGGTTCATCGGAGCGTTCTACCACATTGCCTGGCCAGTGATTAAAGGTGACATTATGGCTGCCCTCATGAAATTGTTTGTTGGAGACGGGAGAGGTTTCCACAAACTGAATGGCGCGCATATCATTCTAATCCCCAAGAAGTCAGAGGCCATGGAAGTTGGAGACTACCGTCCTATTAGTCTCCCTCACAGTTTTGCCAAGCTCTTTGCCAAACTGCTCGCCTTGAGAGCTCGCCCCCGCATGTCAGAGATCATTGAGATCAATCAGTCCGCTTTCATCAAAGGGAGGAACATTCACGACAACTTTCTGCTCGTTAGACAAGTGGCACGCAAGCTGCGCGAACGAAAGGAGAAGGGACTCTTCCTCAAGCTCGACATCTCAAAAGCATTCGATTCATTGTCTTGGCCTTTCCTCATGGAGGTTCTGCGAGCTAAGGGCTTCGGCCAGAGATGGATTACATGGATTTCGCTGCTTCTCCAATCTGCCAACACCCGGGTCATTGTCAATGGAATACCAGGCAGGCGGTTCCTCCATGCCAAAGGCCTTAGGCAGGGCGATCCGGTATCGCCGCTGCTCTTCGCAATTGCCATGGATTCCCTCACCTATGTCATGAAGAAAGCCGTGGAGGTTGGCGTATTAAGCTCGTTCAGAGGCATCGCGGTGAACCAGAGGCTCTCGTTATACGCTGATGATCTTGCCCTGTTCTTGAGACCGTCGCTCCAAGATCTTACATTTGTTAAAGCCACCCTTGGCATCTTCGGTGAGGCGTCAGGTCTGAAGATCAACTACATCAAATCACACGCGATTCTTATCAGGCAAAATGAGATCGACCAGCAAAGAGTGGAGACAGTGCTGCAATGCAAGATTGCTAAATTTCCCTGCCGCTACCTGGGGCTGCAGCTGGCGATTCATCAACTATCCCGTGCAGACTGGCAACCCCTCCTGGATCAGGTCCGGCACTTTATCCCGGCCTGGCAGCGTGGCTTCATTCAAAGGCCAGGCAGACTAGTCCTTGTCAAGACGGTGATCGCGGCCAGGCCAGTTCATCAGCTTTTGGTGCTTGACCCCCCTGCTTGGGTTTTGGAAGACATCAACAAGTGGATGCGATCCTTCTTTTGGGCTGGTAAGGATAAGAGTCATGGAGGGCAGTGCCTTGTTGCTTGGGATACGGTCTGCAGGCCGACGAGCTTCGGTGGTCTGGGAGTGAAAATTTGGCTGTGCAAGCTCTCGCACTTCGTGTGCGGTGGGAATGGCTTAGGAGAACGGATCCGAAGAGGCCATGGCAAGGGCTCCATCTAATGGTTGATGAGAAAGCGTGCGCCGTCTTTGATAGCCTGGTTAAGATCACCGTCGGAGAGGGATCAAAAATACTGTTCTGGAAAGATCGTTGGATTCATGGAGTGGCGATAAAAGACATTGCCCCGCTGCTCCTCCAACTTGTCAGTACACGTGATAAGAACAGAAGAACGGTGCAAGAGGCACTCCTTGATAACGCCTGGGCGAACGATATCCATGGTGAGCTCTCATTCATGGGCCACATGCAAGTTTACCTGTTAACTCAAGCCATTAGCTTGGTGGAGAGGAACATTGACGAGCCGGATCAGTTCGACTGGCCCTGTGATGCCTCTGGCAAATACACAGCCTGTTCTACCTATACGAGGCTCTGCATTGGATACACACGTGCCCCGGCTGCCGGTGGCATTTGGCGTAGCTGGGCCCCTCTCAAATGCAAAATCTTCATGTGGTTGGCCTGTCAACACCGGCTATGGACTTCGGACCGTCGTGCCCGGCATGGCCTTCAGGACGCCCCATCCCCTTGCTATACTTGTCTCCAAGATGAGGACAACGCGGATCACATCCTCATGCAGTGCGTCTACGCCCGCGAGGTGTGGCACACCTATTTCAGCTCATGGAGATCCACCATCCACACGCCAGACGCAAACGCCACTTTCTTGCAATGGTGGCTTGAGCAAAGGAGTAGATTCAGAGGGAAGGCCAAGAGATCCGTGGACTCCGTCGTGATTCTCATCGCATGGGCTCTCTGGAAGCAACGCAGTGCACGAGTCTTCAACAACAGATCGCGACAGAGGTCCCCCCTGCAGCTTACTGATGATATCCAACAGGAGATTGAGGATTGCAAGAAGGCCGGTCTCGGCGATGCTGGAGCTTTAGATGCTTTTACGAGAGAGTAGCCTTTGATTTCTAGGGTGTAGGTGTGGTGTGTGTCCCCCCGTCGACTTGTTCGCACCTCGTTCGGGCTCTTGTACATATTATTCTTCCTTCTATAAAAATATGGCATGCCATTGGCATACTCTCGGAAAAAAATTAAGGCCAGAGAGACCGAGGCCAACTTGCTAAGATCATTGGTAAAAATGAAAACAAAGATATAATAAACTTTCCTTACAACTTCAAGTGAGTGTTACTGTCTTGTGCATATTCGGTTTCTCTTATTAGTCCAGGTTATAGTAATGTAATTGATGAGTTATGCATGCATGCGCAGGTTCCACTATATTCTCCTAGAGATTAAGCTTGAGCAGGGACTAGTAACCGTCTTAGACTCGAGAAGAAAAGATCCCCAGGAGTATGCGGACATGACTGAAATGCTCGAGAAGTAAGTTAAATCGATCATTATCGCACCATATCGGCAACTTTGTTCATTTCCTGATATCAAGTAATTGTGTTTTCTTTGTCTGGCAGGGTTTGGACAAAATTCACCTCAAAAGCTCTGGGATTGCCGAAGAAGCTGCAATTTAGACACCCGAAAGTAAGTACTACTAGCATCTTCCGCGCATCTCCTAGTGATTCAAGTGCTAGTTTCATCAATACCATTTATAGCATGCTTGCTTATCAGTTTGATTGACCTCTATTTTTTGTAAAGTGGTTGTAGCAGGAAGCCGGGAATAATTACTGTGGATACTACGTTTGCGAGTCCATCCGCCACACGACCTGTGAGCGGGGCTACTCTGACAAACAATATGAAGTGTGTAAATAATAATATTCACAATTTTATTTTATTACCATCATTTGTGTTGAGTTTCATTTATTCATATATATATATATGTATTGACCCCCTTCTCCAAATTAGATGTTTCGGATGCGCGATGAACTCCTACCACCAGATCGTATGCGAGCAATTCAAGAGGAATTGGCGGCATTCTTTCTTGACCACGTGATCGACAAAGACAGAGAATACCATGTGGACCCTGAGTTCATATATAATTAGGAGATTATATTGTAAAAGATAATTATATTGTATATATGTAGCCAGTAGCGTCGGATAGATATACGAGAACTTGTTGTTCGACCAATCTCTCGAAGAAGGAGAGGTGGTCGATATCACTTCACTCTGTATGCATATGTTCATGACGATCTTCTGTTTCCTTCATTTGCTTACTAGCTAGCGTGTCGAGTCCTCTCTATACATATAGTACGTAGCGTCGACCAAGCACGAAGATAAGAGAGGACACTTCTCTCTATTAATTAGCTAGCTAACACAATATATGAAACACCTAAATTAACCCCCCAAAACCCCTAAACCACCCCCTTTCAAAAAAAACAAAAACATCAGCTCCTGCCAGCTGCTGACGCGTGGACGCCTATTGGTCCCGGTTGGTGCCACCAACCGGGACCAAAGGGCCTCCTGCCTGGGCTCGACGCACCGGCCACATGGAGGCCCATCTGTCCCAGTTCATGTAAGAACCGGGACTAAAGGCCTAGGGCATTAGTAACGACACTTTAGTCCCAGTTCAACAACCGGGACAAATGGCCCTTACAAACCGGGACAAATGGCCCTTTTTCTACTAGTGCATCCTGGTCATCGGCACTGTCTAGAGTGTCGCCATTTTCGGTGGCGTTTCCATTATCAGTCACTCCATGGCTAGCTTCGTCGTTGCCTGCACCTCTATTTCGGCCTCTTCGGTTTTGGCGTTTGGATGGCTCCTCACTTTTCTCCTCTTTTTTATCATCCTTAATTAGGAGTCTTTATCATGTACTCCCTTCGTTCTTAAAAGAGTGTACTTTCAACTTTGTTGAAAAGTCAAAATTTTTATGTTTGACCGTATTTATACAAGAATAGACCAACATTTATGCCATCAAATTAATAGCATTAGATTCATAATAAAATATATTTTCGTCACCTATTTGGTTTCACAAGCATTGATATACTTTTGCACAAACTCGGTCAAACTTTTAGATAATTTGACCCTCCAACAAAATTGGAAGTACACTCTTTCAAGGACGGAGGGAGTAGATGTCGTGGTTAGAAGTAGCCGCCAAATTCCCACTGTAGCCGGATACCAGAGGTGACACTGTATATGACATATTGTCGATGTCCTCTTCCATGTCGATGGCCTCCTCGGAGGTGTGGCCCAGCACATTGGTTAAATCCTCGATCATGGCGACTAAGTGGGTGGTGGATGGGGTGAAAAAATCCGCACCTACGGACCTAAATCCGATATGGTCATGGGCCGAGGTCGGCCCATCCGAGATCCTGAGGTTTTGGGTTTGGTCGAGCATCTCGTCAAAAGCAAGAAGCTTGGTTTTACCCATCTTTCGACTGTCCGGGTACTACAAGATGTTACCTCGGGGTTCCCATCAGACATCACTACAAAAAAAAGACACATCCGTGACATTTTGGGCAGAACGGAAAAAAATTCTGTCATACATATGACACTTCTATGACGATAACTGTGACAAAACCCGGTATCATCATAGATGTGGTGGGCTCCTACTTCTATGACAAAAAATCATGACAGAAAATGGGCTTTTCGTCCTGGGCGGGCCGGAGACGCAGCTGCATGACATTCTTTGGGCCGTCCATGACGGAAAAAACCGTGATAGAAGCGAGGGGGAGGAAAATTTCGGGGAGTTCCCGGTTACGTTGGGAGGTCGGGGGCCGAGCAATGCACGTTCCTCTCGTACATGTACGCGCGTGTGTGCGAGGCGTTGGCTCTAACTGAACCCGAGCGAGGCGTTGGGCTCTAACTGAACCCGAGCGATTGCACTGCAGGCTACGCGTTACTGAACCCGAGCGATCGATCGATGGCTGTTAACTGAACCCGATCGAGCGATTCCTTCGCTACTGCTGCTAACTGAAGCCGATCGATTGGATGAACAGTGAGCGTTGTGGGGGGGGGGTTGGATGAACAGTGAGCGGTGGCGTTGCCTCTGGATGAACAGGACCCCGTGGTGTGGAGGGCTGGATGAACAGTAGATGGTGGAGGGGTGCCCGTGGAGGGGTGGTTGAACAGGACCCCGTGGTGTGGAGGGCTGGACGAATAGTAGACCGTGGAGGGGTGCCCGTGGAGGGGTGGTTGAATAGTAGCCGGTGGAGTAGCGCGCGGTGGAGGCTGGATGAACAGGAGCCCGTGGAGGCTGGAGGAGGTCGACGGTAGCCCGTGGAGGCTGGAGGAGGTCGACGGTGGAGATGAACAGTATCCCGTGGAGTCCCGTTTTGCGGTATGCCACACCCCTCCCGATGAACAGGACCCCCGTTTCGACCGTAGGAGGTCCGTTTCATCCGTTTTGCGGTACGCCACACCCCTCCCGATCAACAGGACCCCCGTTTCGACCGTAGGAGGTCCGTTTCATCCGTTTTGCGGTACGCCACACCCCTCCCGATCAACAGGACCCCCGTTTCGACCGTAGGAGGTCCGTTTCCTCCGTTTTGCGGTACGCCAGACCCCTCCCGATGAACAGGATCCCGTTTTGAACGTGGCCGGTCGAACACAAGGCCGTTTCCTCCGTTTTGCGGTACGCCATGCCTCGTTTCCATCGCCTGTTCCGTCCAAGCCCTCCCAATGAACACGACCACGCATTCCGTTCCGACCCAGCCGGTTTGCTCCCACGCGTTCCGTTGCCTCCCGATGAACACGACGCATTCCGTTGCCTCCCCATGAACACGACGCATTCCGTTGCCTCCCCATGAACACGACGACGACGCTGTTTCTCTGTTCCGACCCAGCCATGTACACGAGCCCTGGCCGTACGTATGAGCGAGTAGGCGTTCGAGACCCTGCCCGTATGTACGTACGTGACCATATTTTCTTTCTTGCACCCTGGCCGCTATACGTACGTGTACATGCTACGTGCGCGCCTCTACTACGACACGTACGCGCCTCTACTACGACACGTGCGCGCCTCTACATCGACCATTATATATGTACGTACACGTTCGCGACCAGAATGACAACGCTACGTACGCTTCGACCAGGTGGGTCCCAACTGTCAGGCACTTCCTTGCCTGCGAAGATGTAGCTGGTGGGTCCCAGCAGTCGGGGGGGGGGGGGGCGGGCGGACGCACTTCCTTGCGTGCGAAGGTGTAGCTGTTGGGTCCCAGTAGTCAGGGGGGAATCGTTTTGTTTTTTAGCCCGGACGCACTTCCTTGCGTGCGAAGATGTAGCTGATGGGTCCCAGCAGTCAGGGGGGCGAATCATTTTTTTTCGGACGCACTTCCTTGCGTGCGAAGATGTAGCTGGTGGGTCCCAGCAGTCAGGGGGGCAAATCGTTTTTTTCGGACGCACTTCCTTGCGTGCGAAGATGTAGCTGGTGGGTCCAAGTAGTCAGGGGAAACGTTTTTTTCGCGAAACACGGTGGCCCGTCCGGTGGGTCCCCGCTGTCAGGTGGAGGAATAATTATTTTGCGCATAATAAGGAGGCACTTCCTTGCTGCGGCCCTGGACCCAGCTGTCAGCCTCTCCACGTACAGTCCACGTCCGATGGAAGCCATTCCTTGACCACGTTGACCACGCCGCGCCGAGAGCACCAGGGCGGTGGACGACGGCGAGGCCTAGGAAGGGGACGACGCGGAGCCGGGGAAGACGCAGCAGTGGATGCCCTCGCGTAGAGGAGTATGAGGGTTCACTCGTTCGGCTGCGGTGTGAGGCTGCCGTCTCCGCAGAATAACAGGGGGTGTGGGTGCATAGAGGGATGGCCTGGCCAGCGGTGGGAGTAGTAGGGGGCGGTGAGGCCTCCGCGGCATCACAGCCGGCCACTGGCGGCAGGAGCAGGCGGCACAACTGGCACTGCTTTGGGCGGCTGTAGCAAGAAGACCAGAGGTTGAAGAAGCACTACGGCCGTTGGATGGACATCGTACGGTCACTAGAGCTAGAATCGTTCATATATTGACTAAAGTTGACAAAGGTCTCCGTCCCAGTCAACTTAGTAGGCCCACAAGTCAGCCTCCCACCAAGGTGGGTCCCAGCTAGCAGGGGGTATTCATTTTTTTGTGCGTAATAAGGAGGCACTTCCGGTAGGTCCGAGCTAACAGCGGGGGGGAACGTTTTTTCGCAAAATACGGTGGCCTGTCCTGTGGGTTCCAGCAGTCAGGGGAAACGTTTTTTTTCGCGAAATACTGGTGGCCCGTCCGATGGGTCCCTGCTGTCAGGTGGAGGAATAATTATTTTCCGCGTAATAAGGAGGCACTTCCTTGCGGCTGCCATGGACCCAGCTGTCAGCCTCTCCACGTATAGTACTCTTCCGATGGAAGTCGGTCGTTGACCACATTGACCACGCCGTGCCGAGAGCACCATGGCGGTGGACGACGGCGAGGCCTAGGAAGGGGACGGAGCGGAGCCGGGGAAGACCCGACAATGGAAGCCCGCGCGGAGAGGAGTGCAAGGGTTCACCGGTTCGGCTGCGGTGTGAGGTTGCCGTCGCCGCAGAATAACAGGGGGTGTGGGTGAGTAGAGGGATGCCCTGGCCAGCGGTGGGAGTAGTAGGGGGCGCTGAGGCCTGCGCGGCAGCATAGCCGGCCACGGGAGGCGGGAGTAGGTGGTCCCGCCGGCGCTGCTTTGGCGGCTGGAGCAAGAAGATGAGAGATAGAAGAAACATGACGGCCGTTGGATTGACATCCAACGGTTACATCTGCTAGAACCGTTTGTTGACGTATATAATAACTAAAAAATTCTTCCATACGCGTCAACTAAACAGGCTCACAAGTCAGACCACTCCCTCTTTTTTTAATAATTTATATATAGCTCATGGCAACTTCTTATGCAATTTATTGCAGTCGTTTTTTTGGTTGGCCAGGGCCAATTTCGCATATTTCTGTGGGTTCCAAACTATTTTTAATACCGAAATGTCGAGCCAGATTTAAAGTACTTTGAAGATACATTTAAATTAGGTTAATGCCCAGTGAAATAGGAATCTGAAAATGTGAAAAAAAATCAGAAATTATAAAGTAATTGCCAATTTGTCATCTGTTTTTATATTTACAACTCATTTCATATTACTTCCAAGATTTGCAGGCGTCTTGAAAGAGTTGCAGCCCATCAGGGCGTAGAAAAATAAGTAGGACTGGATTGGGTATTCTTCAGAAAAAATAAACTGGGCTCATTTTCACAAAGAAAAAATAGCTGGGCTGGTCACATGGTGAACATAAAATATAAGCCTGGGCTAGACGGGCCACAGCCCAGTTCAAACCCTGCTCCGTCTCAACAATACCAAACAAAAAAAATACTGCTCGAGTAGCTACGTCCCAGGTGTCAGCCGATCTTGTGCTGTTCTCTTGTCTATTGACTATATACGCTCACAATGTCGTGGGTCCCAGATGTCAGGAAAACACTAGGAGGAAGCATTTTATTTTTCCATACGCTGACGTGGTGGGCCCCTACTGTCATCCTCTCCACGTACTTCTGCCGATTCCTGTTGTTTGTTGACCATGTTGACAACGCGAGAGGGCGGCGCCGCGGCGAGCGCACCAAAGCGCGCGGAGGACGTCGGCGTTAACGATTTAGGAGACGGTGGGGCGGCGATGCGTGCGCTGAGGCGCAGCCAGCCGTGGGAGGCGGAAGCAGGCGGCCCCGCCGGCGCTGGTTTGGTTTTGGCGGCTGGAGGAAGACAGGACTGAAGAAACACGACAGACTGTAAAAGCAGCAGGAGTACTTAACAACCTTAACTGAAACCAGCAGGGGCACTTAACAACCAAAGCTGAAAGCAGTATGAGTACTTATACAGGTTCAACCGTACAAAGCACGCCTCGAACAGTGCTACTTTGCCTACAGTTAACCAAGGGTGAGGCCGCCAAGCCCCAGGACAAGGCCCAGGCGCCACCCCGCGCATCCACAACCTTCTGAAAGCGGCTTCATCTCGCAACGTGGTCAATAAACAGGATATTCGCTTTAGAGCCATGGAAAAGCATGAACATAATCTTCTGTCCTATTCTCCAAGATGGACGGGCCTTCATTATTTGAGACCACCCATGAATAAGTATCTTTTCACCTCCAAGGGGAATTGAGTAGGTCGACATAAACATCATGTTGTGACCAAGCGCAAGTCTGACCCGACCATGGTCAGGCATCTGTATAGGAACAATAGAACTCGGCAGTTCCTGTTTCAAGAAGATCACAGCTGTAAAACTGTGTATAAGCAATAGTTTATGAACAACATATATAACAGAAAACAGCTCGTACCATAAGTTTCTCGACACAGTTGGACCTGTTCAACGAGTGCAGCAGTGGCACACATATCCCACGTGGCCTTCCACCATTGAAACGCCCCACAAGGACCTCAAGACGATCAATAAAGTGTAGGAACTTGTGGATGTCGATCCAGTCAACTTCAGTGCCATTAGTAACAGCCGAGTTATTACAGAGTAACAAACGAGCAGACTGCTTAACTCTGAAAAAACCTACACGTGCCACCAATTATAAGAAAATATTAGTTAGAAGTAGCATCTTCGTGAGAGATTCGTTGCTACTTCTAAAGTTAAATTGTGATTAGTTAGACAGAATAGGTGGATTAAGAAGTAATCGAGGCAACAAGCAAGAACCAGATACAAAACTAACATGGATGAACAATTGGAACGACGTCGGGGTGGAAGATCGCAGTGAAGATGAGACCAGGTTCTGCTATTTCCATCAACATTCGTGCGCCAACTTTCAGTCCGTAACACTTGAGAAAGTTTATCCAAGTTCGGCCATAAAAAAAGCAGCGATCTTCTTGGTTCATGAACCCAACTCGGAACTTATATCCATGGCTTGTCTTCACTGTGACCATTAAACTAGTGTATTCAGTTATGGCAAGGCCGAGCATCTTGAGTACATGTGTTCTGGCAGAGCAAATAATACACTGCAGGAAAAATAATATGAGAACACAGCATGTTCAAAAAACCCCACCCTCCCGGATAGAAAAGAGGATTCTAGGAACATACTGTGCGCGTTTCAAAATGCTGTGTTAGGATGAGAAGGAACAAGTGTGGCGTCTCGCCGAGGGCGCAGAAACCTGTAGGGTACTCGCACTTTGGGCACTGCAAATGAAACACACTAGATTCAGTAGGAAGAAAAATGCATCAACGGCGGCGGCTGCCATCCTAGGATTACCTGCGACCAAGGGACTTGGATTTATCGGGGATGGATGAAGAATTCGTACCTGGTTCTCCATGAGAAAACCCTATGCAATCGCCGAGAGGGGGTTTTCTCTGAACAAGCAGACGAGGGAGAAGGGGATTCAGGCCCAGTGAAATATTGCCGCTTCGTCCGTCCAGCTTACTGCTAAAGCTGGAAAGGGGGGTTGTGATTTGACGGCTCATTGGGCATTACTGCGGCGCTACGACCGGGGTGTGTCTACCGTGAAGTTGTGCACTCTAATTTGTGCATATGGCACGTGGACCCCGTTGCCGGTTGCCCCACATATCAGCGAAAGGAAGTAGAAAGACAGGAGTAACTAGTTACACATAAATATATTTTTTGACAGAGAGATACTCCCTCTGTAAAGAAATATACAAATCTTTTATATCACAGGCTCACCTTGCCGAGAAATATACTCCCTCTGCAACGCACGGGCATTATGGGGGTTCAGCTTTTTTTATGGGGGTTCAGCTGAGAATATAATACTCAGATAGGCTCACGGTTCTGGACTTTGGGCCGCAGGCCGACCCTGCATGTTTGGGGGCCCATGTGTTCTACCTCAGCGCTTTTCATATTGCAAGCGATCGGTACGGCGCTGGTTTTAGATGCTGTCGCAAGGCGAATACACAAAATTGAATAAAGCACGGCAGCTGTTGGAATGAAATCGAACGACAGTTCCTAACCAGCAATCAGAGTTGCAATTCTATCAACGATATACCATGTGATAAATAATACTGTCGTACTACTTATACACACAGGACACTTGTTTCACCATGCCAGATTATTACATCAAAATCTCTCGGAGGATAGATCAGTTCGGCAGTTGCGTGCTGCTACTGAAGAATTTCAAAGTTGATTTGGACCAGCTCTCCTTGCCGAGAAAGTTCGATTTTGACATCATCCCCTACCGCAAGATATGATTTAGATTTGAACCTTGACCATCCTTTAGCATCAATCATCATGCGACCATCCTTTGTACTTACGGTATATTGAGCAGGTTCATTCACACCAAGGCTGCGCATGGTAAGAGAAACTTGGCCGCGGTCGCCCGGATTGTTGAACGACTCCCTCGTTGCTCTAGGAATTCTCTGTTTGCAAACAAGAAGACATACCCAAACAGTTAGATCAACACAGTGAATCATGTGAAACAACATGGAAAGAAAAAAGAACGAAGCACTTGGGCGGCCAATGCTTACCAAGAAGGTGGACATGTCGGTTTTTGTAAGGACTTTGGTATATGAAGTGCGAACTGCAGCCCAGTCTGTTGCCGGTGCAACTGCACGGGCCGGAGCAGATGCAAGTGCAAGTGTTGGTGCAGGTGCCGAAGCCGCTGCTGCTGCCGGAGATGGTGCTCCTTGTAGAGCTGGTGCCGGTGTCGGAGCAGGTGCCGGTGTCGATGCCCGATCCTCCGGTAGATCAGACTGATCCGCTGACGCGGTCGGTGCCCAATCCTCAGCTGGATCAGACTGAGCTGCTGCCGCTGTCAGTGCTAGAGCAACTGCCGGTGCTCGATCTGTGCGAGACAGCGGCGATCGTGTCTGGTCTGCTATGATCAGCTTTCTAACTTGACTAGGATCCGTGACCGTGATCCAGTTTTTTTCTTCATTTCTTTTAAACGCGAGAAGGACTAATTGTGGCGTTTTTGTTAAACCAAACTGCAGTTCATCATAGGGATTCAGCTTGTACTCAGACAACAGACTGATCCAATTTTTTCCAGTAATATAAGTGATGGACAGTGCCTTCGTTACTGACACGACATAAGAAGTGAAACCTGCAAAAATAGCCATCGTAGAGCAAACCAAACGGTTTATTCTGTGATGAATGTCACATGGCAAAACCTGCATCGTAAAATTGCAGGAAAAGAAAGAAAACATGACATTAAATCAATAAGATTTAGACAGTAAATCAATAAGATTTACTTGATGTGACACGAGTGAATCCTTACCAGGAAATCACTATGTTGAAGTACTAAACAGAAGATTGATCGTCCAACTACGCGTGGCATGCAGGGGCCCCGCCTACTCCCACAAGCAGGACAGTCCAAAGGTCGTGACAAATCGTATGGACCGAACATCCATGGGACTGGAAATCCTGGTGGGTGCGATAAACCCTGCAATGCATACAGATATTGGAGTGTAACCATAATTGATAAACCGTCCTCACAAAAAATATGATCTGGATACTTCAAAATATACAGACTGAATTGAGTGGACAGACATTAACATAGACATTAACATAGACCGTTCACACACCAAAAGCGGCAGTACTAATAAACAATACAGGGTTCACAAACACAAATCAAGTACTGAACAATAGTACTTACTACAGACAAGCAAAGTTGCACTAACTAAACTCTGCAGACTATTTCTTGCCACCGACCTACGGGATGAACCCCGCATAACTGACTAGGCCATGGACTTCGTGTGAGATGTCTACATGCACCATCACCATCTTGTCAACCTTGGAGAACCTAACAGAGTGGTCTTTCCACTCATAAACATGATGATGAAGACAGGCCGCATCAGATTTGTTGGGAAGCTTTACAAGAACCACACCCTTCGTAATCGAAGGCACAGCCAGGAAATTGTTGTGGTCAAGTACAGCCTCGAGAACACGCCTGACAACAATGCTACAGGAAAACACTAGTTCAGGACACGTGGCGACAAGGACACAGCAGCTGGATAGTTCAGCAGTAGAACTCATCATCAGGTCTTCCAGTTCACACGGCATGACTTTGAGAACTTCATCTCCACCGCGGACCTGGTTCTAATTCAAACAGAAACCATATTTTATTACTACCTCCGTTCAGAAATATAAGATGATTTTCGATATTATACTCCATATATGACTACATATACGCACAGAAATGAGTGAACAAAGACACTAGAACATGTCTTCAAAGGCATGAGAGCAGAGGGATTACATGCAATATCCATAACACAAGTTACTGAGGCAAATATACCCTCTTAAAAGGTAGCATTGATGTTCATAAAGTACTCCCTCCGTCCCAAAATTCTTGTCTTAGATTTGTCTAGATACGGATGTATCAAGTCACATTTTAGTATTAGATACATCCGTATCTAGACAAATCTAAGACAAGAAATTTGGGACAGAGGGAGTAGTTGAAAGTAATCTATAAGAAATCAGTGTCAACCTCTCGCATGTTTTGGTCAAAAGAGGAATTTAGAACCGTCATTTGGCACACTAAAATCACATGCAAGATCACCCAGAAAGTTGTACTACCAGTACTAGTACTGCGTGTTAGATGAAAAAACACGATCAAGATCGAGAAAAAGATCGTCAACAAGAGACATTACCTGGACTTGCTTAATGAGGGATCCCGGAGAGGGGGGCTTGGACAGGGCGATGGCTTTGAGCTTGTCTGCGGTAGTCTCGGCGGGGTGCTTGCGCTTCTTCGTACCATGAGCCTCGACGGTTTTGGCCAGAGCCATAGACATCACGTCGGCCGGTGCTCCGGCGTCCATCCAAGAGAGGAAGCTGAGAGAGAAGAGTGAAAGGAGGAACGAGATGAGGGAGAAGCGAAGCGAGTGGGGGTTTTCTTCAAGAGAGGAAGCTGAGAGAGAAGAGTGAAATGATGGTTGCTTCGTCCGTCCAACTTACTGCTGGAAAGGAGGGGGTTTTGTGATTTGACGGCTCATTGGGCATTACTGCGGCGGTTCGATCGGGGTAGTCTACCGTCACTCTACTACGGAGTAATTTAGTGCATGGCTGGTGGACCCAGGTGCTGGCTGTCCCACACGTCGGCGAAAGTGAGTAATTTAGTGCATGGCTGGAGGAGGATCCGCACGGTAGAGCGTGTCCACTGTTTTTCTGAAGAAAAAAATGATTACAGCAAGCGTTTCCACTCTTACGACGGAGGAGTGCGAAACACGGCAGCCACTTGAACATACACAGTGCTCCTACTACTAGGCATGTGCAGTGGTTCATACGTCAGTACTACACAATCTTGTTGCTAGTGTAGTAAGATATGACGATAACAAATGATGTTGTGCGCATGTCAACTACTCCTATATGTAACATAGTACCGCTTTTTCGACTGTCCGGTCGAGAATGAACGGTGAGATCAATGTTAACAGAACTAGGTCCACAGCGCACGGAGAGTACGGTGCTACAGTACTCCACGAAACATGAACCATATGAAGCACGAATAGTGTTAGGCAGGGTGTATGAAGGGTGCACGGGATGGGAGCAAAAGTTCCCTTCTCGACCCACTTTTGGGTGTTTGGCAGAGTGCATGAAGGGTGCATGAGTCCACACTAGTAGGTTGACAAAAATACACGAAGAGGAAACAACTATATTGAGATGAGAATGCAACCAAACACACCCACACGCTTTGTGCTACAGTGACTGATCTGCACCGTCTGAGTTTGATCCAACGGTCATGTTGCGCCGAGACATGGACATGCCCATGCAGAGGGCGCCTAAACACCACCGAAGTCCCTCTGCTTCTCGAGGCGCACGACGTTGGTGATGCAGGGTGCAACCGCCCGCAGAGCCCGCTCCCGGTCGACGGGAGCCAGCTCGTCAAAGACGGCGTCCAATGGCACGAATGGATTCCGGTGACGGAGCCCTGAAAGGATTCGCCCGGCAACGGCGACGGCAGCCCGCAACCCCTCCTTGTCCAGCTCAGCCCCCACCATCGCGCGGAGACGGCTCAGCTCCTCGGAGATATAGGTGAAGAAGGAGACCAGGTCAGGAAGCCGCAGCTCGTTGAAGTCGACCGGGTGGTCGAACGGGTTTAGCCCGACGGCCGGCATCGTCGCGCTGGCACGACGGTAGGCATCGCGCAGCCGCAACACGTGCGTGGCAACTTGGTTCACCAAGTGGCTGAGGCGATCCTGGACCTCGTCACGATCGGCCCGCTCGCGCTCCAGCCGGCTCCCCTGACGGCCTATCGTATCTCCCGCTTTCTGCAGCAACGCCGCCGACGCCTCGAGCATCTTTGTGGTGGACGCCTGCCGCTTTTGAAGCTCCGTGAACTCCCGCACATAACGGAGGAGCATGGCACTCCTCTCCTCCTTGAGCTCACGGAGCTCCACGTCCTTGGCCCTGAGCTCCGCATCCTTGGCATGGAGCTCCTGTGTCAGGCGCCTCACCTCGGACTCCGTGATCTGCTGCGCCGCCATGGCACCAGGTAGAAGCAATGGGGAGAGGAAGCAAAGGGGGCGAAACGGCTGAAAGGCAATGCAATCTACGGGAAGGCGGAGGGAGCGGGGAATCTTTTGGTTTTCACCACGGTAAAACACCAGTCGACGACTTCTCACATCAGGGAGCAGTGGGTTTTTACAGGCGGAGTCATCGTGACTAATTGCTGCCGCGCCTGCTCCCGTCAATCAAAAAATTAAAAATCCTGCCGCGCCTGCTCCCGTCAATCAAAAAATTAAAAATCCTGCCGCACCCAAACACCAGAGCAACGCCGCGGTGGATATTTAAATTTACCTGCCGGCAAGTAGATAAAAAAGGGGTGAAAAAACAAATGTGGCGGCGGCCTAGCTAATCGGTCGAACTAGCCCAACTAGCTAGCCACCGTGCTTCACTGATGTACTCGGCGGGAAAGGTGGTCTTTCGTGATTTGACGACTCATTTACTTGCTTCGGCGCTACGACCGAGGAGGACCCAGAAAACGCGCGGTAGGGCGTCCCACGTCAGGAAGAATATATGCGTGCACCACCCGGGAGGACCCCGAAACCGCGCGGTAGGGTGTGCCACGTCTCGGCACGGAGGAAAAATGTGCGTGTAAAAATATACTGTATCAGACGTAGTACCTATGGTTCGACCTCGGGACCCAGCCAGTCGGTCGAAAACACCCCACTAGCCACACAGCTTCATCATGCAAACGTGGCACGGAGGATAGATGTGGTTAGCTCCGTCTCGACCAGCCACAACGTCTCTTGTTCTAGGCGATTCTTCTATTTTCCAAGCTTTTTTTAGTTGTAATAACACCACGGCAAGCTAGCGCCGCTCTTCGTGTGTGCCCGTGCAAAGGTTAGACGATGGAGAGAAGAGAGATTGAGATCGCAGACCTGGGACCCACCAGTAAGTGAGACAACGGTCATGCACGTGTTGACGAGGCACTCCCTCTACTCTACTCAACGCAAGTACTGTATAAAATCAAGTTATGGGACAAAGCCAACAACCGTTCGTTTTTTCAGGCTATCGACTTACGCTTTGTAGTCCAGGTTGCCAGTTCGAATCTCGTCTTTCAGATTTGTTAGTTTTAGGTCCAAATTTGATTAATGACAAGTGGGACCCCCGTGTGTTGTTCCGATATTTCAGTGTAGGATGGTTTTTTTGAACAAACACTTTGCGCGGTTAGACAAGTAACGGCACGAGTTACACGTATTTTGCAAGTTTACGAACAAAAATGACAGCGGCATAGAATATCACATCCACCCCGCAGCTTAGATACTATGGTGATACGAGTTTTTACACCGTTGGAAGTGAGATCCAATGGCTTGGGAGTAGTCTTTGTAATTATGCGCAATTTCCAAACTCTCCAAAGGTTTTTTTGCAAATAAAACATTCAGGCCTCGTGTGTGCCGCTGCATCTTCGATCCAACGGCTCCCCGGTGCTCATATTAGGTGCTCCCCGTAGCTTAATTACCCGCTACGGTGATATGAGCATCTAGGTCGTATGATCAGTGATCAGATGGCACATGCGTAGTACTTGTACTTTCTGCGCATTTCCCAAACTCTATCAGCCGTATATTGCAAAAACATTCAAACCTCCTACTGTGGGCCGTTAGATCTCAGTGAACTCGTATCACCATAGAATCTACGGTGCGGGAGCACCTCATACTCTCCCGTGCGAGAAAACATAAGGTGCTATCGCAGCTTGGATGCTACGGTGATACGAGCTTGGAGGTCGTTTGATCTGAGATCCAATGGCATCTGAGCAGTCTTTGTGCTTGTAAGCAGTGGCCGAACTCTTTTGGGGCTTTTCTGCAAAAAACCATTCGAACCACCGAGGAGGTGTTGGGTCACAAATCCAACGCCTCCGAAGAGCTTGTATCACCAAAGCATCTAAGGTGTGGTAGCACATGATATTCTTACATACAGGAGAATATGATGTCCTCCTTCATCTTAGATGCTACGGTGATACGAGCTTCGAGGTCGTTGGATATGGGATCAAAGGGCATCTAAGTAGTTTTTGTACAAATTGTGTGCAATTCTCAAACTCATCAAGGTTTCCTGCAAAAATATTAAGACACATCATGTGAGCTGCTATATCTCAGATCTACAAGCTCCAAGCAACTCGTATCGGCATATAGCATCTAAGGTATGGGGGCACATGATATTCTCCCGGGGAGGAGGGGTGGGGGTGCACAACCAATCGGTGGTTGGGAGGGTGGGGACAAATATAATCTAAACAACCCTAAACAGAGCTCCACAATTTTATCTAAGGTCGAGGGGTTGACCCCCGACAATCATAGCTCCGCCTAAACACAACATTTGCATGTACTGTAGTACTAGACTTAATATTCATGTTTCAGTTTCATGTTCATTTTAAATATTGAACTGAGGACCATGGATGTCTTACATTTTACTCCCTTCGTTCCTAAATATTAGTCTTTTTAGAGGCTTCAAATGGACTGGCACATACGGATGTATATAGACATATTTTAGAGTCTAGATTCACTCATTTTGCTCCGTATGTAGTCACTTGTTGAACTCTCTAAAAGACTAATATTTAGGAATAGAAGGAGTATTTTTGAATTCGTGTCATACATGCATGGTTTGGAAAAATAGATGCACTATACTTATTGGATTGTTGTTGTGTTCGTGTGTGTGTGTCTCTGTGTGTGTGTGTGTGGTCATATGCTTGATACATACAAAGTTTTCTCACCTCCATATTGTTCATCTTTTAAATTTGAATTTGCATTGGAAAACTTACTAGGGATACCATGAAATGTGAAATCCACGTTGAGATCACTATATCACAAACTCACTCTAATTCAACAACTCGTCATAAATCAATTACCACGTTGAGATTAGTATTTGCAAGGAAAATACGGGTATTGTAATACACATAGATTCGTTCGGCAATTTAAAAGGTTCCTTTCGTATTCTCGAATGGTAGGACCCAACGGCGTACCAGCCAGACCTTGGCTCGTGTTGATCCTAAAAAAACCGGGCTCGTGTCCTTCGGTGGCGTGCGTGGTACGCACATTAGGCAACCCCAACCAGTCGAGCCTCAGCGTTTCAAGTCGAAATATCTGGCGGCCAGAATTCCAGCCCTAGGAAATTCCCCTCATGTCCCCGGTCCATAATGACTACCGATGAACAACGGAGGGATGCTTTAGTAACTAGACAACGTTACCTTCCGTGCCGAGCACGGTTCAATTCCCTCGGTCGCCGCTCGTCAAGGTCACCCGTCAACAACATTGCCTAGTACTACTACTACTACACCAGGATGAACACAGAATTGAGCCCGTTTGTTCGTGCCTAGTACTTGAGTTAATATATCAGGCAATGCACTGGTACGGAGGGATTATCCTTTTACTCTGCATATATAACTTGTCTGAAGTCTAACTAAGCAATATGTTTGACCAAATCCTTTCTTAAGAAATACAACAGGACAGATGTACGGCTTGAAAAATTATTGCATGATGCAGGTTATGATATTGTTTCGAATCCTGGATCTTAAATTTCAGAAAATCCAAAAGTGAGCATAAATTCTTGAAACTAAGCATGGTCACGTGATATGGCACAAATATTACTTCGTAAGTTTTTTCTTCAATTTGAGACAAGCTGCTTATGACAAGTTGCACAAATGAAGAGCCAAGGTATTTTGGAACAAAGACCTGTCACGTTAAGGCGGACGCTTTCACTATTGAAACCGTGGGCGTTTACGTGCCGCCACGAGTCCCCGCTTCTCATCGGCAGGCGCCGTCCGAGCAAGCGTGTGAGTCGACGAGAGGCGTGCGAGCAGACCGCTGTGCCGGCTGTCAGGGAGGCGTGCGAGCAGACCGCTGTGCAGGCTCACGGGAGGCGAGCCCTTTGACCAGGCTCCGCCGCCCACCGTCATCCCAAATGCTCCCACTTTTAATGTCGCCGGCGCCGCAGTTTAAAATCAACCCCGCACTACCCGGTATCGCTACAATCCTCTCTCTTCCTCTCCGATTCTCCTGTCGTCTACCTCCAACTAGCCTGACCTAAACGTACGCCATGCCGCATCACGATGGTCTGCCCTTAGTGTTCGAGTTTCTTGAGGAAGACACCCAGCCGGAGTCTCAAGAACATAAGACGCTTTGGGACGAGCTTGAACTGGCCTTGCGGGAAGACGTCGCGCCTGTCCCCGCTCCCGTTCCAGCTCCCGTCGCCCCGACTGCGCCAGCGCCCATCCCCATGGCATTGATGGGCTGGGAGCCGCACATTGTCGCCGAGCTTGATCCCACGGGGTTCCACGAGGTCCCCACCGACTTTCACGCGCCCGTGCACCTGCCAGCGCATGCGCCTGCGCGTGCACTGACGCGCACGCCCGTGCCGGTGCCCGTGCACCTGCCAGCACATGCGCATGCGCGTGCACTGACGTGCGCGCCCGTGCCGGTGCCCGTGCACATGAATGTCTCCGCCGCGCCGTTGACAGCGCCTGTCCCCGCGCGGGTGCCAGTGCCCCCCTCAGCGGCATGAATGGCCGCTGTCGACCGCTTCCTTGCACCAACGCCAGTCGCCTCCTCCCGCCAGTTGACTCGCTCCGAAGTCCAGAACATTTTGGCCTTCCTTGAAGCTAGGCCAACGTCCAGGAGTACGCCAACAACGGCGCAAGACGCCGCCATCGCCGTCGGTCAGTGGCCCGACGACACACAGAGCACGGCAGAGGAGCCGCTTCCCACTGCGAGACGCCCCCGCCGCCGCTGCGTAATCTAAATTTGCCATGAAAAACATTCGGATTGCCATGCTTAAAATCCGAACGTTTATCATTTCCGTTTATTTTATATCGATCGTCGTATAATTTAAAGTCGGAGTCAGACTGAACGAAATGTATGGTTTGATCGATTGAATGTTCTGCTAGAGCCGTATCAAATTAAATATAAAACGTCATCAAGCCACATGTATTCCTTGTCATCCAACGACCTAGACTGCTTCAATGTCGAGCGCTCAACACGTTTAGCGTGCAGTTAATTTGATGCCAAAAATAGTGCTAATCACATGACAACACGCAAATAATATCCTAGTAGTTAATATCCGCATGCACTTAATATACTTCCAAATTAACGTGCATTGCACGTACACACTGACTAGTGCTGCTAGTACGTGAAACTGGTGCCGTGACTTGTGAACGCGTCCAGATATGGTCAACGGCAACATCGCCCGTGAGTTCTTCCTGTTTGCCCGTGCGTCTAAACGCAGAAAGGGAGGAGAGAGAGAGAGCACACATGGAACCCACCAGTAAGTGAAGGCGAATAGTACTAAAAATAATATTACATGTTATCCATTAATTAGGTTGTGGTAATATAAAAACATTATGTGAACAAAGGGGGTACAACAAACATTGCTATTCTACGTATGTTGCCTATTGACGTGCGGCTTGAAGGCCCGGTCGCATGTTCCATCCTCGTCCTTTATTTTTTAATTTGTATATGGGTCCAAATTTGTTTCATGACATGTGGGCCCCTCGGTGTGTAGTTTGTAGCACTTTAATTTGTGGGTCGAAATTTGTTCCATTCCAAGTGGACTATCGGTGTGTAGTTTTGTAGCTTATTTATAATAATTAAAGAGAACAACATAGTTTTTTCAATAATACCATGGTGCGACGTTGAAGGCGAGAAAGGACGTGCGAGAGAGCGATGACCGTGCCAGAGGGAAATCAACTAGGGAGTTGCGTGGGTTGCAACGGTGTTTGGAGTAGTTGTGGGCCGAATGCTACGAAAATATAATCTAAACCGACCGGAATAAATGCCTACACAAATTAATCCAAGGTTGGAGTGCCCCTCGCAATGTAAATAGCTCCGGCTTTGCGAGGGATGGAGAGGTAGTAGCTTCAACGCGTGGAAGATACGGTGTGAGAAAGCGAGGTCAATCGAGAGACATATAGATAGAGAGACAAAGTGAGTGTGGTCCGACATTCATTGAACAAATATATATGCTCTGGAGAGATATTGTCCGATTGAGCTTTTTGGCAAGGGTGAGGGCTGTAAGATAGAGCTTGAGAGATGATCCAGTCAAAGACGTGTAGATATATTTTGTGCGTGGGAGGAAGCAAGGTCAACCGATCACATAGGGTCGCCGTGCGATCGAAAGAGTGAGACGGGTTGGAGAGAGTGACCTAGATAGACGATGTGCTTGAGAGAGTATACAATGTGAATAGGTCGAATTGGGCTCAAACATGGTGATATATCGTTTTTGTCCGAGAAAGAGCGAGGTCAATCGAGACATACGGAGAGAGAGAGAGATTGAGTGAGCGTGGCCCACCATGAGGTCGAAAGAGTGGCGGCCGCTTGGATGGACTGACCTAGATAGACAATCTGCGTGAGAGAGTATAGAGTGTGTCGATCGAGGCCCGAACAGGGAGATATATCATTTGTGTGTGAAAGAAAACGAGGTTAAACGAGACTCATATAAAGAAAGCGAGATTGAGCGAGTGTGGCCCGCCGTGCGGAAGAAAGAGTGAGACGGTCTCGAGGGAGTGACCTAGATATACAACATGCGTGCGTGCGCACGAGAGGTTGGGGGGCTAGATAGGCAATGCATGTATTTAGCGCGAGAGGGTGAGAGGGAGAGGGGGGAGAGAGAGCTCGGCATGGGGTGCAATGGCGGGTGTGTGAGGTAAATACATTTGGTAACAGAGTGGAAAAAGGGGTTGTGTAGTTGAGAGACTTAGAGATCGAAACATGGAGAGAAAGAATGAACGTGTGTTGGAAATCGATAGCTTCCTAAGGTGGTTAGGAGAGGAAGATTGACCGATACAGGAAGTATGTAGCGTTTGTGCGGGGCAGGGGGGCTAAAAACAACATTTGAATGTACATAGTACGAGACTTAATATCGATGTTTCAATTCGGTGTACATTGTAAGATTTGTACTGAGGACCAGGCATACGGGTAATTATTTTGAATTCGTGCCATACTAAGTTTCGAAAAGTTGACATTGACTCAGTTTGTTGTGCTATTTTGTAGGTCATATGTTTGAATCCATCCAAAAGTTTTCTCACTACCATGGTGTTCATCATATACATATGAATTTGTATTAAAAAAGTAGCGTGGATACAGTGAAATGCGAAATCCACGTTAGAATTGGAGATCGCTACGTGACACACACTCTAATTCAAATAACTAACTACGTGACACACACTCTAATTCAAATAACTAATTATGTATCACACACTCTAATCCACGTTAGCGTGGGTACCATTTCGATTTTTTTTCAAATAACTCCTCATTAATTAATTTATAGTATTCCCTCTGTTCACTTTTATAAGACCTTGAAGACATTTCAGACAATGTGCAAAACAGTTCATTTTAAGTTGTCTGAAACGACTTACAAAAGTGAACGGATGGAGTATCTCGTTTCGAATGACTAATTATTGCAAGGAAAACACGGGCATGGTAATACATACAGATTCGTTTGCAAATGAAAGAAGATTCGTTTGCATTCTCAAATGTAGGAGCACCAGGCAGACCAGGGTCGTGTCGGGGTGGACGC
>NC_057796.1:448471674-448517976 GCF_018294505.1 Triticum aestivum
AAAGGACGACGACAATATAAGTTCGTGCTTCCACGTTTCGGATTGAAATATCTGGCGGCCCCAATTCCAGCCCTGCAAAATCTCTCTTCTCCACCGTCCCCTTCCGCGCCCAGATTGCTCAAATCCCTAATTCGCCGCCAACCCTCGAATCGCCCCTCATCTCGTCTCTTTCCCCACCGTTCCCCACCTCTGTGCCGGACGACGACGACGAAGACGACGGTCGCGCTTCATCACCGCACCGGAGCTACCTCATCTACGCCCTCGTCCACCGCATCGGGTGGTCCACCGACAACGTCGACCGCCGCAACCGACGTGCCTCACAGACACCGAGTTCCACCACATCAGGTGCGCTTCACCAACGCCGTCTCCCAGCTCACCGGGGCTACTTCACTGAGCACATCGTCGCACCTCCGCCCCCTGAGGCCGTTGGGGCTTCACCAACGGTCTCATCCACCGCATTGTAGCGCTCCGCTGCCACTCAAGATCTGCATCTGTGTGCGGCCAGCCAACGCCAGCGCATCACCCTCAACGGCTCTGAAGTGACCCGCACTCTAGCTAGGCGAGCATGCCCAAACGCCGGCCCGAACTAGGTATCCACACAGCACTCCCTTGTGCACTGTTCCGACGATGTTTGGATATCCTTTCACTACTCTCTTAGCTTACACGCCTATGCAACTCTGACTTTAACTCTTATTTCTTCTGGAGATATCATCTGAAACAAGCAAATCCATTTTTTAGCGAAGCATGACGGCGCTACGGGATCTAGTACACATCCTGCACACCCGTATAACCTTGTAAGTATCTGTCCTCCGGTACAACATCAAGGTCGATTCCTCTTATTTGATCAACCATTCGCCGCGTCAAAAATGCAGAGGGGTATGCAAGGAGCACAAGGCCTGCACATCCAAGCAAGTGGTAACATGAACTTGTACACGGAACATCCCAAGCGCAAGCAGAGCTGCAGTGAGCCTGTACAACGAGCTATCGTAAGTCCCTACATTTCATTTAATTCGTACTGGCATTCGTGTATGATTTGTGTGCAGTGGCTGATCCATGAATTCAAGTTACCAGGGGCGAACATTTAACTTAAAAAATACGAAGGCACTTGCACTCCGGAAATCAACATAACTTGAGAAATTTGAAGCTACATGCACTTTGAAAACCAGCTAATGATCCAAAGTAGTTCAGATTATAAACACTAAATGATGCAAGCACCAAAAAACACAAAATGCAACATGGTGTACAGGGACTACAAACATGGTCTGTACCTGCTTGAATTATTCGTTCTTTGGCTGAAAATATCGAAGTGTAATTGCATGTATAACCAGTGCGCAAACTGCATATCAATATATCTATCATGCACAAGTATGCCAATAGTTTCAAACAACAGATTAGAAAAGTATTTATGCTATGTTGTCATGATACGGGGACTTTCTGGTAGATGGCCTCGACGTTTCCTCAAGCTATGAAAATGCACTATAATTTGCTTGTCATCAATGCCTGCAAATCTCTGTCTCTCTCAACATAGTAGATCATCATTAGACACTAAATCCTTCAATGAGCTTGCAAAATGCTTGCATTAGATCCCTCATTAGACACTATATGTTCATCACCAGGAGCATGTAAAATGTTTGCATCAAATCCTTCATTAGCAGTCTGTTCATTAGACACTTCAGGCTCAAGAACAACATGAGCTTGTATGTTTGCACCGGAAACTTGATTAGATACATCAGATTCAGTCAGTTCAGTATTGATTGGGGGAGTTATAAAATAAGTAGAAATTGGTTTCATTTTCTCATAGATTCCCTACATACAAGCAGTTTTACAACACCGTCAGGTTTAACTATTGGCCAGAAATTGAAGAGTTGAATTAGATATAATCAGGGATGTGATGTACCTACTCGTTGCGCATGCTACTCTTGCAAGCTGCGACTGTCCGTTTGCGCAAGCTCGATGTCATGCCCGTGTTGCCGCCGCTGCCTGCCACGCAGGCTACACCCAGGGTTGGATCTTCATCTTCTTGTCCTTCCGTTCTCTTGAAGCCCGGCGACCGCCCTCCAACGAGGGCGCGAGGAAGTGCTGTGTCGGTCTGTCCAGCGGCGGCTAGGTTAGGAGCGAACCAGATTGGAGGCTGGAGCGAATGAATTGGGATTTTTCCTGCTGTCGGTCGATATGGGAGGCGCTCGTTTGGGCCGCGAGCCTGCTATAGGGCCTGCCTTGCACTTATGTTATTGGCCCATCCAAATTGAAACATTTTTCTTCATTTTTTACATTGCCTGCTCGTGCGTTGGGACGAACAAAACTAGCGTGGGCCAACCTGGACGACTCAAACTAGGTGCACACTTTCCAGCCACCTGAGGCGGCCGCCCATACCAGCCCCTATGGTGGCGTCGCCCCTTTTTGCGTGTATGATTGGATAGTAAAAAATATTCCAGTGGCGCTTTTGATTTACCCACAGAATGGTTGAATTGCTTGTTTCTATGAACTGAGTTCGCCAATAATGTGAAGGATGCCAGTCTTTTCATCCTATTGTAGATTGCTTAGAGCTTGATATGCCAAAAGTAATCGCATGAAATATACAGTAAAAGCCAGTGTGATGTGTTTGGCTACAACTAGTCTGCCTACACGTCCTCATATAACATATCAAGGATGCACCATCTTACCAGATTAATGACCCACTTGAAAGCCAGATATCATCAAAAAATGCTCGTGGACGTTTTCCTTGTGGCCACTTGGAGTCTCTGGAAAGAAAGGAACAATAACTTCTTCCAGCAAATGACACCCTCCTTCTCTTCTTGGAGGGCTAGGTTCATAGCTGATTTCTCCAACATTGCTCACAGACTGCCTGTCCACAAGAAACATCTGATTGCTGACTTCCTAGACTCCATAGCATAGTCTCCCTCTGAGTCACGTTTTGTAAATTCTTATGATCTTGTATAGACCCCCCCTCTTCCCCCCATGTAACATCTAAACTTTTTCTTTGATTAATATAATTTTGCAGTAGGAGCCTTTCCTACTGTCTAACCTTCAAAAAAAAGATTAACCATTTCACTTACCCATGCAGTGTGGGAAGAAAGAAGTATTGGGACTGCGTATCCAAGCAATTGATGCCATGGACTCCTTCGTACAACCTTGTAAGCGAAAAAGAAGTTGCAGTGTGCCTGTACAAAGAACTAGCGTAAGTTCAGTTACCTGCTTCTCGGAATTTTAGTTAGCCACTTATACAAAATTGTTCAATTATGTTGCTTGGCTTAATTTAGTTTGCTACTGATTACATAATGGCACAGCCTGTTAATCATATTGTAGACTGCGCCTATCTATGTGTTTGATACTTACTATTAAGAATTACCTGTTTGCCTTAACTTAAATATCTACTTGTTTGTTTAACTACTTTGCTGCTGCAACAGCGGGTTACAATGATGTTAATAACTACTTTTCAGCATCCAATTGAAACTCTTTAATTCCTTGTTTGTTTAACTGGTTTGTTGTTATAACTCCCAGTTCAGATGTTTTGCTAACTTCAACTTTTCTGAATCCAATCGGAACTTTAATGGCAAAACAGGTTAGCCCAAGATCAAAGAGCGAAGTCCCCATGGACGTTGCATCATCCCATAGCAGTGGCACCGGCCCAAACGTGCATTATGAATTGCCAACTGCTGATGCTCTAGAGGCTAAACTAGTGGTAGAAAGAGATTCTGCTTCTGCACTTAGAGATGAAGTTGACATGTTGAGGAAGCAAACAGCATAATCACAAGCAGTACTCAAGACAACCATTAAATATTTGGTGGATTTCAAAACGAAGCAAGCTGAGACTAACCAGATTGTTAAGGTCCTGAAGGAAAAAAGGAAATTAAATTCCTACTTGGTAAATCATAGGTGAAATGTTCTTTCCGTAGTTGAATAACCTTTGTGTTGTCTGTTCATGTAATCAATCAAACCATTTGTTTTAGAGATCATGTAATAATTGTTTTTTTTATTTTTTGGTTTGTAATTTTATTTGAGCACAAGTGCGTATTAATTGATAAGACTCGGAGACATTTCATTTGGATTGCTGTGCCAGACCTACAAATATGCCAATCGGGCTAAATGTGCATTCAGCAATAGTAGTAGTATAGATGGACCATAAGTGGCACGCATCGGAAAGGGCCAAGATGCTGGCTAAAAAAGGATGCTGTTGTAGCCAAAAAAAGTACAGCGGCCTGGCTTATGTATGTTAGTTGATATTATTGATCCATATACTCTATAAGTGTTTATATGTCTGTTAGTTCTGTACATTCTTGGTTGATTGACTCGGTATTTGAATATTGATACATCGCTTGTGTACATATCTAAATGGGAGTACACATTATGCTGCGTGTGACATTTGAGTTGGACATGAAGTGTTCCAAATATTCGAATTCACCTTAAACTGGATTCTAGTTTCTGAATTTGAGTATCGGCATTTGTAAACCATATTCATATATGACAGTGGAATACATCTTTGTCGTCCTTTTGAAGATATATAAAAACACATAGAATGATTTATAAAGATTCATATAGGAATACAAAATGGATTCGAATTTAGTTGCCAGGGTAAACGTGGATGCTTATTGTCCCAAAATTCGAAAGAAGCAGCAAAATGTCCACTCCCACGTCGGCTGCCCGAAGCCAAGTGTTTGGGAGATGGAAATTACTGTCTACCCATTACACGGACAATCCATCGGCCCGATTTCCACTGCTCTAAATAGGGGTAGGTTAGTAACTTCAATTAGACGTGACACGACCGCCTCCGAGCCCATTCCGACACGGTGGGCGTCAAACATGGGCGGCAAAACTCATTTGATTCAAGCTTGTCCGAAAGACCTCTGTTTTTCCCTCCATTCCCCATTCATCCACGGTGGGCGGCAAAACAAACTCGACTCGGCCGAAATCGATGTAGGCAAATATTTTCAATAGGGGCAGGTTTGTAACTTCACTCAGACGTGACACAACCGCCCTACCTGTTAGCCCCGTTCATACACCGTGGGCGCCAACCATGGGCGCCAACCACCCTCTCCTCGCCCGAAATCGCTCTGGGCAAATATTGGCGAGATGCGGGATTACTGTCCTATCCCCAACCGACGAGACGTCCAAATTTTAAACGGGGGCTAAGTTCGTAACTTTCCCATATTTCAGACAGGCGCGTCCCAAAAACATGGTTCCCCGTACCTCTCCCTCCATTTTCCCATTCATACAGCATCCACGCTAGAACACCCATCCCCACACCAGCCTCCGTCCGCCACCCCATCCATCGCCGCCGTCCTCCACCACATCCATCGCCACCGTCCTCCACCATGCCGGAGCGCCTACCAAGACCGCGTCGTCCACTGCTAGAGATGGACGTTTCTCATCCACGGCGACGGACCAATAGCCTTGCATCGCGTCCTCTCGCTTCATCGGCGCCGTCGTCCTCTTTGCCGGGGCCGCTCACACGACCTTCTCTTCCACCGCAACGGGACTTATCCCCCGATGCACCCGTCTACCGTTGCAGATCTGCTTCAATGCCACCAACAGCCATCGCACCCCCGATGCCTACACGGCGCCGCAAGAGAGGTGGTACTTCATATCTCATCAACTTTTTTATCTCAACCAGAAAATTGATCTTAACTTGGTTACTCTACTTTCTTTTTAGCTCTTAGAATTTAGTTCTTAGTTCGAAGCAAACAATGGATGCTAAATATCATTTCTCCGGTTTGCAGCTTCAAATCTGCCATGTTTAATTGATCATGCTTAGGGTTTAATTGATCATGTTGGTTCCGTGGTGGTTTCTTTAATAGAAATCGGAGGGGAAACCCTCTTTTGCTAAAAAAATATGCTTAGAGTTTCCCCCTTTTATGATCACTATACGATCAGAATACGTGCTTCGTGTCATAATAACACTGCTCCACCCATCAAGCTAAACAAGCTTAGTTGTTCAAATACGAATCTGATATTATTAAAACAGAGTTGTTTAATTGGTCAGCTAAATGTTCCTAAATTAGTTTCGAAAATGCATGTTCTCCGCTCAGGTGTGTATCTCTACAGGGTGCCCACGGTGGGCCGGCCCACCCTAGGATTTTGGGTCGTCCCAGGCCCCGATTCCCCTCTGTTCTGTTGCGCGCTTCCGATCTCTACTCGCCCCCAGCCGCCTGCCTCGCTAGCGACTTGCCATCCCCGGACGGCATGACTCTAGGAGGAGACGCCGAACTAACACAAGGCCAGGAGCCGCTCTCCCAACAGCGTCACCGCTGCCCGGGCGCGCCGCCGTGCCTACCTTCCCAGTCCGTTCAGGGCTCAGGCGTGCAGCACCCATCAAGCCAACCCGATTTATCCTGAGATACGTCCTCAACACTCAGCAGCCACTCCTCATCACCCATTTTCTAATTGATTCATTACTCATTAGGCAGGACTGTCATTAGGCTTTGTTGTGTGCTCAGTGCTACCTACACTTAATGGTTCAGATGTATTTCGGTAATATTTAGTACCTCTAAAGTTCACAGGGTTTTCAAAATTCCGGCCCTCGGAACAGAAACTAGTCATTTTGGATTGTTGGTCGTAGTGACATTGACCCAGATTACTACCGCAAGCCAGGTTTGTTGACAATTTTACTTGTCTTTCTTACTCATTCGATATAATATCCAATTATTCACGTCGATTAGTTGCAAACAATAAGTGCTAGACAAACTTCTTCATTCAGATTTTGGACGGTCTCTTACTGCAGTTACAATTCTGCATACTTGTCCTAGTAAGCTCACAAGTAAATGATTGATTCACTACATCTATGCTTGCCTTGTCATATTTGTTGTCAATATTCTTTTAGGGTGGACCACCCTGTTTCTAAATACTGGAACCGTAGACATGAGTGAATAGTATTTCTCTATGTGATCTCTTCCATCATGTGTGGGTAACGAACACTGCATTGTATAGAAAGAAAGTGTCATTTCCAGCTTTTACATAGGTTTCGATCTTTTACATGGAATACAATCTGCCTACTTGCTTTGTGTTGCACTACCAACACTCCACCCTTGAAGCTAAACATTACGCCACTCATAATTGCTTAGTTTATTTGTTCAAATACGAATTTCATATGATTCTAATGTTCCTACTTCAGTTTTGAAATGTGTGCCTGCCTGTTATAGAGACATAAGGGGTTTGTATTTCTGTGTGTGGTCTAGTCAGCACGGTTGGGGAGGTGAACTTTGCATATGCAGGGGTTTATAGGGAGACACTCTCCGAGTTGAATCCGCAATGCATTCCATAGATAATCTGACTACTTTTTATGTTTTCATGAATCTCAGATTCTGAACAGCATCATAATGATTATGAGCTTGCACGCATGAAAAGAATAAAGCAGAACAATGCCATGGCTGTCAAACTTGGCATTAAGGGACTGGAAACAAGTCTGGATGCAATGCAATGCAAACGCTCTCCACCTACAGATTCATGCTCAGAATATGATCCTAACAGTGATTCTGAGCTAGAGGGAGACCTAAGTCAATGTAGCACCCTAGTGGAGGAATCAGAGGAAGATGCCCTATCTTATTCACCCATCAAGGTACTTGCTCTAACTTTCCAAGGTTACATTGCTCGCACATATCTTGCAACTGATGCTTTGCATTGCTTCTACTTTGTTGAACTGCCATTAGCTTAGTTTACACATCGTGTATGTGAATACGCCCTGCCTATCCATTTTCAGTGCATATTCCATCTGTCATCATACCATATTTATCCATTCAAATGCTGTTCTTGTGTATCAGACGTTCAAAAGGAAGAGGGCGATTACTGATCGTGGAGGAGCACAAGCAAAGTATTTGGAAAAGGTAGTGGCACCTGATAAATCAAATAGCCCATTAGGTGTAGTTGCAATATCACCTGACCCACAAAATACCCCAACTCTAGCAGACTCTAGCCCTACTACACTGGTCATTTCTGAGCCCCAACTCAGCAGACCCCAACTGCAGCAAACAGTATGATTATGCCAGTTGACATAGCACCAGCTGTACGACGCAAAACCCCCATTCCAGCAAAGAGTACACCAAATCCAGTTGCCAAATCCCTTTTCGAGCCAGAGAGAGCCCCAATTGCAGCAAATAGGACCCCTGTTCCATTTCTTCCCAGTTTAGAAGACGAAGCTTATGTTGTTGTCAGGAACTTTGTGCGCATCTTTCCTTCATGGAAAGATTATACCGCAGACACAGAACAATTTCCTGTCTTCCTCCGCAACTTACACGTAAGTAATGTACTAATGTTATTCATGGTCATTACTGCATATGTTTCTGCTGACAGAAGACACAAGATTTCATTCTTTTAAATAGGCGAGGAGCAAACTGGATTGTGATGACGAGCAAGGGTTGGTTGCGCTTTTCAAGCACTCGTTGATGAAGTATCGTTCCTACCTGAGGCAAGTGCACTTCGATGGCAAGCCTCTGAACGAAATATCTGTAAAGTCTCCGGTGCTACATTTATCCGACGTGACTGGAATAATCTTGTTACACATTGGTCTCGGCTGCAGCGTAAGGTACTGTCTATGATATCACATCACAATTTGAACTACATTTCTGCATTTGCCTTAATGTCTCACTTGTATGAAAACTATTAGCAGAAGAACATTCGTTCTCAAGGGACCACAGAATCTCGCAACTATACTGCACACTGCATTGCTCTTGTGAGTACCTCTTGCCCTGTATGACCATACTTACTTTCATAGCTGTTTGATTATGTAGCATCACTGCACATGTTAGCCTCGTAATCATCCATTTGGTGGACATTATAAGATCCGTATGGACTCTTACATAAATTTAGAATCAACCCAATGCTTTTGAAGAGGTTTAGCTCTGCAATCCTCTTGTAAGGACTGAACGTGGTCTATCACTGTACTTACATTAACAGCTACTCCCTCCGTCCCATAATATAAGAATGTTTTGTACAGTACACCAGTGTTCAAAACACTCTTGTATTATGGGAAGAGGGATTGGTTCATTTTGTAGCATTCTGCATCTTATCTCCCTCGCCCACCATTTACTAAAAAAGATCAGATCTATATTTAATCTTACCAACAAGTAGAATACACAGACAATGCCAGTGCAGAAGTGTAGCCCATTGCTCTTGTCAGTACATTTTGTCCTGTAACGCTTGTACTTCCAGGGATTGGTAGTTGATTATGTAGCATCAATCTGCATCTTATCTTCATTATCCTCTATCCCTTCCAGTATTATCATATCTATAATTACTCTCTACAAAATGTAGAGTACAGGCAATGCTTATGAAGAAGATTATGTGCTGAAATTCTTGAGTTATCCTTCCCTTGACATGGAGAAGGGCATTATAAAGCCAGTGTTAACTGTTAATGTAAGTCAGTCCTTCTAAAGCCTTTATCCTCAACTGTTGTTTAATTTGCTCATACTCCCTATCGTTTACTGATGTTTAGTTTGTTGTTTCTACCAAAATGCATGTTCGTAAGAACCGTAAGTTCTAAGTTTTACTTGTAAAACCAAGTTCCTTATTCATACCATGCACATTACTTAATACTCCCTATATGTATGCTTGTTTTTGTGGATCTATAATCCAGTGTGTGGTGAAGCAGCCCACGTTTGCACCTTGTCATCTCCTGTTTTATCTTACTGATGTGGCTGATGATATGAACAACATGCCATGCACATTATCCAAAATAGATACAATGATTTTCTTTGCCCTTCATCTATGCTTGTTATGTTGACATGGTAATCCAGTAGTGTGGTGAAGCTCCCCGCATTATGAACAATGCCAAATGATGCTATTGATATTTTGAACTTACTCTTTATTTTCTAATTTGAAATTGGATAGAATTGAAGGAACAGTTATCATCTTTGTTTATACACGTGCAAAACCTGTCATCTCTCTGCTTTGTTTCAGGGTGATATGCCTGATGGCATGCACAAGTCTGCTGAACTCTGTGAGACAAACCCAACATATATTGCAGCAAAGAAGGCAAAACATCTTGAAGATAGCGAGACAACCCCAAAGTCTTGTCTTGATGTAGTGTTCAAGTTACTTGAGACTAATAGTCAGACAAGCTCACAGAATTCGTTGTCTGAATCAGTTCGACTTCTTCAGTCCCAAGTTCTAGCAGAAAGGCATTCTGCAACTCAACTTCGACTTGAAGTCCTATCTCTAAGAAAGATTGCGGAGAACACCAATGAGAACCTCATCGCTAAACAGCTACACCTGGAAGCTATGACCGACATGCTAGGCCGGTCTCACAGCCTTGCTCAGCAGCTTGCGCAGCAGTTCCCCCGCAAGGCTAACCTTTCTTGAACTGTCTTGGAAGTGGTCTCGGTTCAGTATTATTTTGTTACGCTGCAATGGTGCCCAGTTTTTGTAATCTGCTTCTTCGTTGCGCTTTATGATCACTGGTAGCGAACTTCGATGCCCAGTGGATGTAATATACCTTAAATCCTTTATTGCATAGTGTAGGTTTATTCTTAGTTACTATGCCGTAATTTCTTTATTGTATAGAGTAGGTTTGTTCTTAATTCCTACTAGTTACTGCCATCATTCGCTATGTGAAAAAAATCAGATGTAGTCGACCGGACCGAAACATTAGACTCTAACGGGCCAGGTTTTTAGCGGGCCACAATTGGGCCGGCCTGCGTCTTTCTTGGGCCCGAATGATTGGGGCCTTCACACATTGCGCCAGGCCCAAACTTACACCGGCCTATATTTTAGTTGGGCCTTTTGTCGACCCAGCGCTTAGTTTGGCCCAGGTAGCGTTGGGCCATTAACAGGCTGAATATTGTACTGGCCTGTTACGGCTGAGATGAAACCACGGGCCTTTAGCAGGCCAAAATGCATGTTGGGCCTCAATTTTCACTAGTCGTCGACGGGCCTTCAGCAGGTCGAAATGTAGACCGGGCCGTTTTGGGCCCAGTTAGCTCATGGGCCGTTACCAGGCCGAAACATATCTCGGGCCTTAGTTGGCCCACTGATATCATGGGCCTTTAAGAGGCCGAAAGCTTAGCACAGGCATCAACGGGCTGAATTACACGACAGGCCTTTAATAGGCCCAAAGTCACGTTGGGCTTAACTGTTGCCACCTTTAGCACGGGCCGTTAGTGGGCCTGATGTCCCGTCGGACCATATATGGCCCATGGGCAGCACGGGCCATTCCCAGGCCGAAAGTCACACCGGACTGAAATGGGCCCATGTCTACATCAGGCCTCTAACAGGCCGAAAGTCACTGGGCTGTAGTTGGGCCCAAATATTCGGCGAACAATTAACGGGCCAGATCTGGCTTCAGGCCGCAAATGGACCCAAATATTGGGCGAACAATTAACGGGCCAGATCTAGCTTCAGGCCGTAAATGGGCCCAAATATTGGGCGAACAATTAACGGGCCAGATCTGGCTTCGGGCCGTAAATGGGCCTTTATTAAGCAGGCCGTTATTGGGCTGGCCCACTAGTACCTGATTAAGTTCTACGGGCCTTTGACTGGGCCGGCCTTTTTAACCTATATGGGCCTCTGTTGGGCCCAGCCACGTGTCGACGTATCATAGGCATGTCTCCTCCAATGGACGGGCGACATCTGGCCCACTGACGAGCTGACAGGTGTTCCCTTCGGCCAATCAGAATTTTACACGTGGAAATTTCCCATTGGTCAGGGCTGTTAACGGGTTATCAGATCCAAAATCCAACCCGATAGCTTACCGGCGTTCTGTTACGGTGGATGCCACGTGTCGGTCACCCTTGACGAAAGCACTTATGTGACGCGCGATTTATCGTCATGGAAGTGGACACTTCCGTGATGATAATTTTGGTAATGTCATGGAACACTTCTACGACAGCACAGGTATGACTATCTTGATTCTATCATAAATTTGTCATGGATGTACATGCATGACAAAAAATGCGACCTACTGTGACAAACACGTATCATCACGGAAGTGTATTTTTTTGTAGTGCATGCCCAATGCCCGAACCCGCGAGGAAATGCTCGGATCCGAGCTCGAAGCTAGATCTATGAGAGACGCTAGCTATATCGAAAGCCCGCTTCGAGATTGAATGCTGGGCATGGGCGATGGTATTTTTGGGCCAAGCTGACATCTGGTCCAGAGAGGTGAGCTTGTCGCGTGAATCCACGACATTTTCTGAATTGACGAGCCGGATGGCTTGGTCCAGAGGTAAATCATCTATCTGGCCTAGATGGTCAGTGTTGGGGAACATAGTAATTTCAAAAAAAATCCTACGCACACGCAAGATCATGGTGATGCATAGCAACGAGAGGGGAGAGTGTTGTCCACGTACCCTCGTAGACCGACAGCGGAAGCGTTATAACAATGCGGTTGATGTAGTCGTACGTCTTCACGATCCGACCGATCAAGTACCGAACACACGGCACCTCCGAGTTCAGCACACGTTCAGCTCGATGACGTCCCTCGAACTTCGATCCAGCCGAGTGTTGAGGGAGAGTTTCGTCAGCACGACGGCGTGGTGACAATGATGATGTTCCACCGACGCAGGGCTTCGCCTAAGCTCCGCAACGGTATTATCGAGGTGTAATATGGTGGAGGGGGGCACCGCACACGGCTAAAATATCGTATATCAAGTGTGTATAAAGGTGCCCCCCTGCCCCCGTATATAAAGGAGCAAGGGGGAGGCCGGCTGCCCTAGGCGCGCCAAGGAGAGGGGGGAGTCCTCCTCCTAGTAGGAGTAGGACTCCCCTTTCCTAGTCCAACTAGGAAAAGAGGGGGGGAGGAAAGAAAGGGAGAGGGAGAGGGAAAGAGGGGCTGCGCCCCCCTCTCCTAGTCCAACTAGGATTCCTCATGGGAGGGGGCGCGCCACCTCCTGGCTGCTGCCCTCTCTCTCCCCTCAAGGCCCACTAAGGCCCAATACTTCCCCGGGGGGTTCCGGTAACCCTCCAGCACTCGGCTTTAATCCGAAACTTCTCCGGAACACTTCCGGTGTCCGAATATAGTCGTCCAATATATCAATCTTTATGTCTCGACCATTTCGAGACTCCTCGTCATGTCCGTGATCACATCCAGGACTCCGAACAACCTTCGGTACATCAAAACATATAAACTCATAATGAAACTGTCATCGTAGCGTTAAGCGTGCGGACCCTACGGGTTCGAGAACTATGTAGACATGACCGAGACACCTCTCCGGTCAATAAACAATAGCGGAACCTGGATGCTCATATTGGTTCCCACATATTCTACGAAGATCTTTATCGGTCAAACCGCATAACAACATACGTTGTTCCCTTTGTCATCGGTATGTTACTTGCCCGAGATTCGATCGTCGGTATCTCGATACCTAGTTCAATCTCGTTACCGGCAAGTCTCTTTACTCGTTCTGTAATACATCATCCCGCAACTAACTCATTAGTTACAATGCTTGCAAGGCTTATAGTGATGTGCATTACCGAGTGGGCCCAGAGATACCTCTCCGACAATCGGAGTGACAAATCCTAATCTCGAAATACGCCAACCCAACAAGTACCTTTGGAGACACCTGTAGAGCACCTTTATAATCACCTAGTTACGTTGTGACGTTTGGTAGCACACAAAGTGTTCCTCCGGTAAACGGGAGTTGCATAATCTCATAGTCATAGGAACATGTATAAGTCATGAAGAAAGCAATAGCAGCATACTAAACGATCGAGTGCTAAGCTAACGGAATGGGTCAAGTCAATCACGTCATTCTCCCAATGAGGTGATCCCGTTAATCAAATGACAACTCATGTCTATGGCTAGGAAACATAACCATCTTTGATTAACGAGCTAGTCAAGTAGAGGCATACTAGTGACACTCTGTTTGTCTATGTATTCACACATGTATTATGTTTCCGGTTAATACAATTCTAGCATGAATAATAAACATTTATCATGATATAAGGAAATAAATAATACTTTATTATTGCCTCTAGGGCATATTTCCTTCAGTCTCCCACTTTCACTAGAGTCAATAATCTATTTCACATCGCCATGTGATTTAACATCAATAGTTCACATCACCATGTGATTAACACCCATAGTTCACATCGTCATGTGATCAAACACCCAAAGGGTTTACTAGAGTCAGTAATCTAGTTCACATCGCTTATGTGATTAACACCCAAAGAGTACTAAGGTGTGACCATGTTTTGTTTGTGAGATAATTTTAGTCAACGGGTCTGTCACATTCAGATCCGTAAGTATTTTGCAAATTTCTATGTCTACAATGCTCTGCACGGAGCTACTCTAGCTAATTGCTCCCACTTTCAATATGTATCTAGACCGAAACTTAGAGTTATCTAGATTAGTGTCAAAACTTGCATCGACGTAACCCTTTACGACGAACCTGTTGTCACTTCCATAATCGAGAAACATATCCTTATTCCACTAAGGATAATTTTGACCGCTGTCTAGTGATCTACTCCTAGATCACTATTGTACTCCCTTACCAAAATCAGTGTAGGGTATACAATAGATCTGGTACACAACATGGCATACTTTATAGAACCTATGGCCGAGGCATAGGGAATGACTTTCATTCTTTTTCTATCTTCTGCCGTGGTCGGGCTTTGAGTCTTACTCAATTTCATACCTTGTAACACGGGCAAGAACTCTTTCTTTGACTGTTCCATTTTGAACCACTTCAAAATCTTGTTAAGGTATGTACTCATTGAAAAAACTTATCAAGCGTATTGATCTATCTCTATAGATCTTGATGCTCAATATGTAAGCAGCTTCACCGAGGTCTTTCTTTGAAGAAACTCCTTTCGAACACTCCTTTATGCTTTGCAGAATAATTCTACATTATTTCCGATCAACAATATGTCATTCACATATACTTATCAGAAATGTTGTAGTGTTCCCACTCACTTTCTTGTAAATACAGGCTTCACCGCAAGTCTGTATAAAACTATATCCTTTGATCAACTTATCAAAGCGTATATTCCAACTCCGAGATGCTTGCACCAGTCCATAGATGGATCGCTGGAGCTTGCATATTTTGTTAGCACTTTTAGGATTGACAAAACCTTCTGGTTGCATCATATACAACTCTTCTTTAATAAATCCATTAAGGAATGCAGTTTTGTTTATCCATTTTCCATATTTCATAAAATGCGGCAATTGCTAACATGATTCAGACAGACTTAAGCATCGCTGCGAGTGAGAAAATCTCATCGTAGTCAACACCTTGAACTTTGTCAAAAAAACCTTTTTCCGACAAGTCTAGGTTTGTAGATAGTAACACTACTATCAGCGTCTGTCTTCCTCTTGAACATCCATTTATTTTCTATGGCTTGCCGATCATCGGGCAAGTCATCCAAAGTCCACACTTTGTTCTCATACATGGATCCCATCTCAGATTTCATGGCCTCAAGCCATTTTGCGGAATCTGGGCTCATCATCGCTTCCTCATAGTTCGTAGGTTCGTCATGGTCAAGTAACATGACCTCCAGAACTGAATTACCGTACCACTCTGTTGCGGATCTCACTCTGGTTGACCTACGAGGTTCAGTAATAACTTGATCTGAAGTTCCATGATCATCATCATTAACTTCCTCACTAATTGGTATAGGCGTCACAGAAACTGGTTTCTGTGATGAACTACTTTCCAATAAGGGAGCAGGTACAATTACCTCATCAAGTTCTACTTTCCTCCCACTCACTTCTTTCGAGAGAAACTCCTTCTCTAGAAAGGATCCATACTTAGCAACGAATGTCTTGCCTTCGGATTTGTGATAGAAGGTGTACCCAACTGTCTCCTTTGGGTATCCTATGAAGACACATTTCTCCGATTTGGGTTTGAGCTTATCAGGATGAAACCTTTTCACATAAGCATTGCAACCCCAAACTTTAAGAAACGACAACTTTGGTTTCTTGCCAAACCACAGTTCATAAGGCGTCGTCTCAACGGATTTTGATGGTGCCCTATTTAACGTGAATGTAGTTGTCTCTAATGCATAACCCCAAAACGATAGTGGTAAATTGGTAAGAGACATCATAGATTGCACTATATCCAATAAAGTATGGTTATGACGTTCGGACACACCATTATGCTGTGGTGTTCCAGGTGGCATAAATTTGTGAAACTATTCCACATTGTTTTAATTGAAGACCAAACTCGTAACTCAAATATTTGTCTCCGCGATGAGATCGTAGAAACTTTATTTTCTTGTCATGATGATTTTCCACTTCACTCTGAAATTCTTTGAACTTTTCAATGTTTCAGACTTATGTTTCATCAAGTAGATATACCCATATCTGCTCAAATCATCTGTGAAGGTCAGAAAATAACGATACCCGCCGCGAGCCTCAACACTCATCGGATCGCATACATCAGTATGTATTATTTCCAATAAGTCAGTTGCTCGCTCCATCGTTCCGGAGAACGGAGTTTTAGTCATCTTGCCCATAAGGCATGGTTCGCAAGTATCAAGTGATTCCAAAGCCCATCAGCATGGAGTTTCTTCATGTGCTTTACACCAATATGACCTAAACGGCAGTGCCACAAATAAGTTGCACTATCATTATTAACTTTGCATCTTTTGGCTTCAATATTATGAATATGTGTATCACTACGATCGAGATCCAACGAACCATTTTCATTGGGTGTGTAACCATATAAGGTTTTATTCATGTAAACAGAACAACAATTATTCTCTAACTTAAATGAATAACCGTATTGCAATAAACATGATCAAATCATATTCATGCTCAACGCAAACACCAAATAACATTTATTTAGGTTCAACACTAATCCCGAAAGTATAGGGAGTGTGCGATGATGATCATATCAATCTTGGAACCACTTCCAATACACATCGTCACTTCATCCTTAACTAGTTTCTGTTCATTATGCAACTCCCGTTTCCAGTTACTACTCTTTAGCAACTGAACCAGTACCTAATACCGAGGGGTTGCTACGAACACTAGTAAAATACACATCAATAATTTGTATATCAAATATATCTTTGTTCACTTTGCCATCCTTCTTATCCACCAAATACTTGGGGTAGTTCCGCTTCCAGTGACCAGTCCCTTTGCAGTAGAAGCACTTAGTCTCAGGCTTAGGTCCAGACTTGGGCTTCTTCACTTGAGCAGCAACTTGCTTGCCGTTCTTCTTGAAGTTCCCCTTCTTCCCTTTGCCCTTTTCTTGAAACTAGTGGTCTCATCAACCATCAACACTTGATGTTTTTCTTGATTTCTACCTTCGTCGATTTCAGCATCACGAAGAGCTTGGGAATTGTTTTCGTCATCCCATGCATACTATAGTTCATCACGAAGTTCTACTAACTTGGTGATGGTGACTAGAGAATTCTGTCAATCACGATTTTATCTGGAAGATTAACTCCCACTTGATTCAAGCGATTGTAGTACCCAGACAATCTGAGCACATGCTCACTGCTTGAGCTATTCTCCTCCATCTTTTAGCTATAGAACTTGTTGGAGACTTCATATCTCGCAACTCGGGTATTTGCTTGAAATATTAACTTCAACTCCTGGAACATCTCATATGGTCCATGATGTTCAAAACATCTTTGAAGTCCCGATTCTAAGCCGTTAAGCATGGTGCACTAAACTATCAAGTAGTCATCATATTGAGCTAGCCAAACGTTCATAACGTCTGCATCTGCTCCTGCAATAGGTCTGTCACCTAGCGGTGCATCAAGGACATAATTCTTCTGTGCAGCAATGAGGATAATCCTCAGATCACGGATCCAATCCGCATCTTTGCTACTAACATCTTTCAACATAATTTTCCTCTAGGAACATATCAAAAATAAACACAGGGAAGCAACAAGGCGAGCTATTGTTCTACAACATAATTTGCAAATACTATCAGGACTAAGTTCATGATAAATTTAAGTTCAATTAATCATATTACTTAAGAACTCCCACTTAGATAGACATCCCTCTAATCATCTAAGTGATTACGTGATCCAAATCAACTAAACCATGTCTGATCATCACGTGAGATGGAGTAGTTTCAATGGTGAACATCAATATGTTGATCATATCTACTATATGATTCACGCTCGACCTTTCGGTCTTCGTGTTCCGAGGCCATATCTGCATATGCTAGGCTCGTCAAGTTTAACCTGAGTATTCCGCGTGTGCAACTGTTTTGCACCCGTTGTATTTGAACGTAGAGCCTATCACACCCGATCATCACGTGGTGTCTCAGCACGAAGAACTTTCGCAACGGTGCATACTCAGGGAGAACACTTTTATCTTGAAATTTTAGTGAGAGATCATCTTATAATGCTACCGTCAATCAAAGCAAGATAAGATGCATAAAGGATTAACATCACATGCAATCAATATAAGTGATATGATATGGCCATCATCATCTTGTGCTTGTGATCTCCATCTTCGAAGCACCGTGCTCGTGATCTCTATCTCCGAAGCACCGTCATGATCACCATCGTCACCGGCGCGACACTTTGATCTCCATCGTAGTATCATTGTCGTCTCGCCAACTTATTGCTTTTACGACTATCGCTACCGCTTAGTGATAAAGTAAAACTATTACATGGCGATTGCATTTCATACAATAAAGCGACAACCATATGGCTCCTGCCAGTTGCCGATAACTCGGTTACAAAACATGATCATCTCATACAACAAATTATATCACATCATGTCTTGACCATATCACATCACAACATGCCCTGCAAAAACAAGTTAGACGTCCTCTATTTTGTTGTTGCAAGTTTTACGTGGCTGCTACGGGCTTAGCAAGAACCGTTCTTACCTACGCATCAAAACCACAACGATAGTTTGTCAAGTTGGTGCTGTTTTAACCTTCGCAAGGACCGGGCGTAGCCACACTCGGTTCAACTAAAGTGAGAGAGACAGACACCCGCCAGTCACCTTTAAGCAACGAGTGCTCATAACGGTGAAACCAGTCTCGCGTAAGCGTACGCGTAATGTCGCTCCGGGCCGCTTCATCTCACAATACCGCTGAACCAAAGTCTGACATGCTGATAAGCAGTATGACTTATATCGCCCACAACTCACTTGTGTTCTACTCATGCATAGCATCAACGCATAAAACCAGGCTCGGATGCCACTGTTGGGGAACGTAGTAATTTCAAAAAATTTCCTACGCACACGCAAGATCATGGTGATGCATAGCAACGAGAGGGGAGAGTGTCCACGTACCCTCATAGACCGACAGCGGAAGCGTTATAACAACGCGGTTGATGTAGTCGTACGTCTTCACGATCCGACCGATCAAGTACCGAACGCACGGCACCTCCGAGTTCAGCACACGTTCAGCTCGATGACGTCCCTCGAACTCCGAGCCAGCCGAGTGTTGAGGGAGAGTTTCGTCAGCACGACGGCGTGGTGACGATGATGATGTTCCACCGACGCAGGGCTTCGCCTAAGCTCCGCAAAGGTATTATCGAGGTGTAATATGGTGGAGGGGGGCACCGCACACGGCTAAAATATCGTATATCAAGTGTGTATAGAGGTGCACCCCTGCCCCTGTATATAAAGGAGCAAGGGGGAGGCCGGCTGCCCTAGGCGCGCCAAGGAGACGGGGGAGTCCTCCTCCTAGTAGGAGTAGGACTCCCCTTTCCTAGTCCAACTAGGAAAAGAGGGGGGAGGAAAGAGAGGGAGAGGGAGAGGGAAAGAGGGGCTGCGCCCCCCTCTCCTAGTCCAACTAGGATTCCTCATGGGAGGGGGCGCGCCACCTCCTGGCTGCTGCCCTCTCTCTCCCCTCAAGGCCCACTAAGGCCCAATACTTCCCCGGGGGGTTCCGGTAACCCTCCAGCACTCCGTTTTAATCCGAAACTTCTCCGGAACACTTCCGGTGTCCGAATATAGTCGTCCAATATATCAATCTTTATGTCTCGACCATTTCGAGACTCCTCGTCATGTCCGTGATCACATCCGGGACTCCGAACAACCTTCGGTACATCAAAACATATAAACTCATAATGAAACTGTCATCGTAGCGTTAAGCGTGCGGACCCTACGGGTTCGAGAACTATGTAGACATGACCGAGACACCTCTCCGGTCAATAACCAATAGCGGAACCTGGATGCTCATATTGGTTCCCACATATTCTACGAAGATCTTTATCGGTCGAACCGCATAACAACATACGTTGTTCCCTTTGTCATCGGTATGTTACTTGCCCGAGATTCGATCGTCGGTATCTCGATACCTAGTTCAATCTCGTTACCGGCAAGTCTCTTTACTCGTTCTGTAATACATCATCCCGCAACTAACTCATTAGTTACAATGCTTGCAAGACTTATAGTGATGTGCATTACCGAGTGGGCCCAGAGATACCTCTCCGACAATCGGAGTGACAAATCCTAATCTCGAAATACGCCAACCCAACAAGTACCTTTGGAGACACCTGTAGAGCACCTTTATAATCACCCAGTTACGTTGTGACGTTTGGTAGCACACAAAGTGTTCCTCCGGTAAACGGGAGTTGCATAATCTCATAGTCATAGGAACAAGTATAAGTCATGAAGAAAGCAATAGCAGCATACTAAACGATCGAGTGCTAAGCTAACGGAATGGGTCAAGTCAATCACGTCATTCTCCCAATGAGGTGATCGCGTTAATCAAATGACAACTCATGTCTATGGCTAGGAAACATAACCATCATTGATTAACGAGCAAGTCAAGTAGAGGCATATTAGTGACACTCTGTTTGTCTATGTATTCACACATGTATTATGTCGGGTGGTAGGTGCGACATATGCCAACGGGTGGCTTATCATGGTGGGTGCCAGTAAAACGTCGCCGGTGCCTGGAAACGGGATGAGGCGAAGACATGCACGCCAGCGAATCTTACCCAGGTTCGGGGCTCTCCGAGGAGATAACACCCCTAGTCCTGCTCTGCGGGGTCTCCGCATGATCACTAGATCAGAAAGAGTAGCTACAAATGCTCCTAGAGCTGCTGGGTTCAAGGGAGAAGAAGAGCAAGGCTAGCTCTCACTTCCCTCTCTCTATGGTGTGTGTATAACTCTAAGAAGCCAACCCTTTGCATGGGTGCCCCGGGGGGTTTATATAGGCCTACCCCCCGGGGGTACAATTGTAATCCGGCTGGGCTTAGGTCCCAGTCGTCAGTGTTTGTGCTCGCCGGCTTCTCCGCCGGCCGTTGGGGCCCGCCGACTGGTGGGTCCCGCCGGCTGCCGGCCTCTTGGTCGACAGGCCGGCCCCACTGCCTAGGGGTCTTGTCGACGGCTGCTTACTGTAGCCCCGCCTTTGATGACGAGGGCTTTGTCGAGGTAAGCGTGGCTACAGTGTGCCGCCTCTAGGGCTCTCACTGTAGCCTTACCTCGTCTTGTCTCCTTAATCTGGCTCATGCTTCGAAGGAGGGGAGTAGCCGGCCTCTGGGGGCCGGCTACGCCCTTGGCCGACTGGGGGAGGCTGGGCCGCCTTCGCGCCTCTCTCTGGCAAAAGGGGCCTGCCGCCTGTGGGCCGTACTAGCACCTGTCGTGGATGACGTTGTGGCCAGCATGGCTACAGTGCCGAGCCGAATGGGAGGTGACCGGCCCGTACGGCGTCCTGTGGCCATACCTGCCTCGGGCTTCGGGGGTAGTGGGCCGCACTGTGGCCACACTCCGTCTTGTCACCATTATGTGGGTGTAGTTTTGGTGGGTGCGGTCTTGGCCGGCTTTGTGGAGTCGGCGCGCTTCATGGCCGGCTCTTGGAAGTCGGTCCTCTTGGCGCCGGCTTCCTGGAGTCGGCCATCTCGCAACTATCTTGGGGGAGGTTACTAAGGCCGGGTCGCCTTTGCAGAGTCGGCCCATGGGGTAGTCGGCCAGGGGAAGTCGGCCCAAGGCTTCGAACGCTTGAAGGCTCGATCGGCCCCATAATTTTTGAAGAGCCATGGGTAGTCGGTTAGGCTACCCGTGGCCATTTACTCCGATAGTAGTCCCCGAAGCTGATTGAGCTTCGAGGTGGGGTGGGAGTCGAGAAGCTCGATTAGCTTCATATCTTGACAAGCCGGCGGCTGGGAGCCGGCTTCGGTTGGGTGCGCCGTTTCGGCGAAAAAATTTGGAGTCGGAGGGCGGGAGCCTGCAGGCGCGTGCACCGGGCCGCGGGCCGGCCGCTTGCTGCCTGCGAACCATGTGGCCTCTCTTGGCTAAAAAGCCTGCCAGCCCACGCGCGCGACGGGACGTCGCCGCAGGTCGGGGGCCCGCCACGCCCACGCCCGGGCCCAGGCGCGGATTCTTTGTGGCACGAAACCGTCCGCACGCCTTCCTGCGACGGTTTCGGCACGCCTTCAGGGCGTAATAATCGCGAGGCGTGGGGGGAGTGGGGCAGTTAATCCCACGTCTCGCCCCACGCCCCGCCTCCCCGGCTTCTTTGCGCGAAGCTATAAGTAGGGGGAGGGGGAGAGCGGCAGGCGCACGCACGCCCCTTCCTTTTCTGCCATCTTCTTCCTTCTGCCCTTTCTTGCAACAGCGCCTCGCCGCCGCACTGCTCCACCGCTCGATCCTCCGCCGCCACGCTCGTTCTCGCCAGCCCCACGCCACGATGCAGTTTGGCGGGGATTGGGACGGCTCCAACGCCCACAAAGATCACGTCGAGTTCCTCCACAAGACGCGGCGGCTACCCGGCGCGGACAAGGTGGAGGTCCGTCTCGCGCCGGAGACGGAGATCACGCCGGAGCCGCGGGAAGGCGAGCGGGTAGTCTTCCGCTCGCATTTCTTGCGCGGCATCGGCCTGCCCGTGAGCGCCTTCTTCCGCTCTTGGCTCGATTTTTACCAACTCCAGCCGCACCACCTCCCCCTGAACACGGTGGTGCTGCTGTCCACCTTCGTCACCTTGTGCGAAGGCTACCTCGGCGTCCTCCCTACCCTCGAGCTCTGGGGGGAGTTCTTCCAGTCCAAGTTGGGCACGCGCATGCAAGGCGTGCCGGCTCAGACTGGCGCCTTCATCGCGATGCGGAGGGTGTCTGCCGACAACCCCTTCCCCGTCATCACGCTGATCCAGTCGGTGAAGTTATGGCAAAAGTCATACTTCTACGTGAGGAACGTCGCCCCGCAGGGCGACTACGTCAATCTGCCGGCTTACGTAGCCGGCCCACCGGCGGGCAGGCGGCCCCAGTGGTCCTATCGGGCCGTGACGCTGACGCCGGCTAGAGCCGCAGCTGTCGCCCGACTGCGGGTGATGATCCAGTCGGAGGGCTTGTCGGGGCCCGACCTGCTGGCCGCCTTCGTCACGCGCCGGGTGCTCCCGCTCCAGAGCCGCCCTCATCTGATCTGTCAGATGAGCGGCCAGCTCGATCCGAGTCGGATGTGCACCAAGGACATGCCGCACGACGAGGTGGCCCATATGGTGAACTACCTTGCGAACTGCAAACTCTCCGCAGAGTGGCAGTTCGGCAAAGAGACATATTGCCGAGCTCATCCGCCGCCCACGGTATGTCCTCTTCTTCTCTTTTCTTTCTGTTCTTAGTTTTGTCGCCGAGTTCCTTTTGGCCGACTCTGACTAGTCGGCTTGCCTCGACAGAGCCCTCTTCTTCGGCCTGCAGGTGGGGCGGACGCGGAGCGCCGATTCGTCCCTGACCGGATAGAGCACGACCTGGAGGACCCCGACTTGGGGGCGGCCGCCATGGAAGACAACACCGAGGCAGGCGGTGGCCAAGCCGGCAGCGAGGCAGGCGGCTCCGGGTTCGGAGTCAGCTTCGAAGACTGGCCGGACGATGACGAGGCTGAAGTCGTCCCGCGCCGCCAGCCGGCGTCTAGCCACGGCGCGGGTTCCTCCGCCGCGCCGCCTGCTCGGGGCGGCGGGCAAAAGCGTCGCGCCGCGGCGGGCTTGTTCGGCAGTCGGCCGAAGAAGCCCCGAGGCGGGGCAGCGGCGACTAGGCGGGAGGAGGCGGCCGCGAAGGCGGGCCGCTTCCGCAAGGCGGTGAAGCAGCCGCAGACGGTGTCGGCGTAAGTACACTCTCCTTAGTGCATTCTCTTTTCTTTTCTCTGGTATTTCCTGAATCCTTGTCTTTTTCTCCAAACAACCAGAGCTCCCTTGTCGCTCGAGCGGGCTGCAGCCGCCTCCGTCGTTGGGTCGCCGGGAGGATCCGGGAGCACTACTCGCCGCGTGGACCCCCGGGCCGAACTTCAGGCGGCGACGGAGCGAAACGCGCGGGAGGCGCGAGAGGAGCGGGAGGCGCAGGAGGCGGAAGCGCTGAGGGCGGCCGCCGCCAAGGCGGCGCAGGAGGAGGAGGAGGCGAAGGCGCGCGCTGCCGCCGCGGCCAAGGCCCAAGCAGAGGCTGCAGCTGCGGCGACGGCGGAGGGGGCCTTGCTGGTCACCCCACTGCGCGTCGCGGCGCCTGGAGCCCAGGAGCCCCCGCCAGGAGAAGCCGGCGGTGACCAGCCGGGGCTGGAGAGGGATGACGACGTCGTCATCCTGGAGAGGGCGCCGGTGCCGACCCCGCCGACTGGGACGGCTCAAGGCGGCCGGCCTGATCTGTCACCTGCGCAGTCGGCGGGGGGCGAGCCGGCCGCGAGGACTGAGCTGGCGGTCCGGATGCCGCCAAGCCGGCGCGCGGGGAAGGCCGCGTCAGAGCCGCAGAAGGCTGCGTCGGAGCCGCAGCCGGCCGCGGACTCCAGCTCGTCGGCCCAGGATGTGGAGGCGGCCAGCGCCACCTCGGGGTGGACGCCGGGCGGAGGGACGGCCGTGATGAACGTGGCCGCGCAGGACGTTCGGACCCGGCTCCAAGCCCAAGCTGCGTCGTTGAGGAAGTACAACGACGAGTTCCTTGCGACGCGGGCGGCCATCCGGGTTAGTCTTCTTATCTTGCTTTTTTTATCTTGGTTTCTTCCGTGGGGGCGCGTCAGCGCACCCACTGGGTGTAGTCCCCGAGTTCCGAGTCAGCTGCTGAGCACGCGGCTTGGAACTTTTTAGTGGATCTAGTCTTGTTATCCTTGCTCTTACTCCGTTCTTCTGCCTGTCTTGCAGGACTACCACAATCTTCGCGTGGCTGCCTTCAACTCCTAGGCTCGGGAGCTGACCCAGAAGACCGCCGACCTAACTGAGAGCCGGGGTAAGTGCTTTGTCCTTTATCTCATGTGGGGGCGCGTCAGCGCACCCACTGGGTGTAGTCCCCGAGATCCGGGCCGACTGCTGAGCAGTCGGGTCGGATCTTCCTTGACGACTTCCTCTTATTGTTTCTTCTTTTTCTGCCGTCTCTGCAGCGGCCAACGCCAGTCTGAGGGCAGAGCTGGGAGGGTCTCAGGCTGCCCTTCGTGCCAAGGAGGCCGAGTTTGCCGCCTTGGTCCAGGAACGTGACCGCCTGGCCAAGAGGTTGGCCGACCAGGAGGAGGGCCACAAGGCGGCTCTAAAGGCGGTGCAGGACCGCGAAGCCGCCCTCCAGGCGGAGTACGAGACAGAGGCGGCTTGCTGGGCCGAAGCAAAGCAGACTCTGGTCAATGGCTATGGCCAGATCGAGGATTTGGTTGACGGTAAGCCGCCTACTTCTTCGTCCTTTCTTGCCGTCTGCCGCTTTTGGCTCGTTTTCTGACTTGGAGTTATCTCTTCTTTCTCTTTCTTTCTTGCACAGAGTACTTCCCTGGCTACTCTACCGCCGCCAGCCAGATCATCGAGGCCCGCCGCGAAGCACGAAGGCAGGCCGGCGCCAAGATTGCACCAAACGCTGGCCGTTCGCTGGAGGAGCAGCTCTTGGCGATCCAGGCTCGCCTCCAGCCGGCTCACCGACTGCTCCGCCGGCTTCAGCGTGCCGGGGCGCAAGTGTTGGCCGCCCTCTGGCCTGGCGAAGTGGTTCCCCGCACCCCCAGTCGGACTGCCGACTGGCTGGAGGTGGCAGTCGGCCGCTTTGAAGCCTGGAAGGCTTCGGCGGCTCGGTCCGGCGCCAGGCGGGCGCTGGAGTTCGTCAAGGCCTGGTATCCCAGCCTGAGTCTGGATCAGCTGGCTACCTGGCGGCAGCAAGCCGACACGGAGCTGGAGCCAGCGCGGCCGGCTATCATCCGGCGGGCTTCGGCGATCGCCGACTACACCGACACCAGCGCCTTCGTCCCTGAGGTAGATGACAACGGTGTTGCCCAGCCGGAGGACTGGTTCGGGCTGAACCCAGCAGACGGCGAAGACTCGGCGGAGGAGATCGACTCCAGCGACGAGGGTGAAGAAGAGGAGGAGGAAGGTGAAGACGCCGAGCCGGATGGTGGAGCGGCCGGCCAGCCTTAGCCTGACCGTACCTCCAGCAACACGTCGCGCGCGGGTGCGCCGCCTGCCACCGGTGGTGATCAGGCTAGGACCCGCCAGCCGGCCACTCCTTCAGCCGGCGATGCCGTCTCCATCGACCAACCCGGCTCACGCACCGCGCCTTAGTCTAGTCTGTTGTCTTTTGTTTTCCTGTCTTATCACTTTTGGAACAATATTCTGTTAAGTTTGCACAATTCCACCCACTGGGGGTGTCTTCGAACTATGTCGATTGCCGGCCTGTTGAGGGCTTTATGTGTATATATGACTATGCATGTGTTTGGCTTTTCCTCGTCCTTTGCTTTTCATCCTTCTGCTATTTCCTTTGCCGCCCTCCCTTGGTTGCCGCCTCCCCAGTCAGACAGTTGCTCTGCAATCTGTAGCTGGAGAAGTGCTTGGCCAATTAGGAGGGCAAGTACTCTAGCTTTGTTGGATTAGAGCTAAGTGTTTAGGAAGCCGGCCAGCCGGCTGTTCTGACAGCCGGCAGGCGTGGTTGGAGGCCGTCTTTTCGCTATATAAGTTCATTAGTCCTTAGCCGTTTTTCGTGTGGGCATCCTTTCTGCCCTGGCTCTTGCTAGTCGGACAGTCGGTTCTTCGAGCTGCGACTTTCAACAAGAGAGGACTCGGGAGCCGGCACACTACTTGTCTGACTTCAGGTAGAACTTTTAATATAGCTCAAGGCGGCCAGTCCCCGGGCCGACTAGTCGAACCCGGTGCCAGACAAGAAATCAAATGTAATAATACATTCATGGATATGACATTCTTCACTCATAGATAAATAAAGACAGTCCCCGAGTGCTCCTCGGGGAGCCTGTTGTTTCATACTTAGTACAAAAGGGTAGCATGATACATACTGCTTTCAATTGTAAAATCTTCTCAGGAGGTTCGCGTTCCACGGTCGCTCCGACTCCTTGCCGGAGTCGTCCCTCTTGCGTGCTCTTGGTTTTTGCGCGTCGATCAGGTAGTAAGAGTCGTTGCCTAGTGCCTTGCTGATGACGAAGGGGCCTTCCCAAGGGGCCGAGAGCTTGTGCTGGCCGTCTGTTCGCTGGATCAGCCGAAGCACAAGGTCGCCCTCTTGGAAGGATCTTGGCTTGACCTTGCGGTTGTGGTAGCGGCGCAACCCCTGCTGGTAGATGGTGGACCGACTGAGTGCCAACAGCCGGCCTTCTTCCAGCAGGTCGACACCGTCTTCTCTTGCTTCCTTGGCCTCCGCCTCCGTGTACATGGTGACCCGAGGCGAGTCGAACTCGATGTCGGTTGGAATGACAGACTCGGCACCATATACCAGGAAGAATGGAGTGAAGCCGGTGGATTTGTTGGGGGTAGTACGCAGACTCCAGAGGACAGCCGACAGCTCATCGAGCCAGCAGCCGGCCGATCGCTCCAGTGGCACAACTAGTCAGGGCTTGATGCCGAAGAGGATGAGTCCATTTGCTCGCTCGACTTGGTCGTTTGACTGCGGGTGGGCAACGGACGCTAAGTCCAGTCGGATACCCTACGTTGCGCAGAAACGTGCCAGTGCTCCTTGGGCAAAGTTTGTGCCGTTGTCGGTGATGATGTTGTGCGGCACGCCGAACCGAGTAGTGATGTCGGTGATGAATGTTACGGCAGTCGGCCCGTTCAGCTTCTTGATTGGCTTCGCTTCGATCCACTTTGTGAACTTGTCCACGGCGACGAGCAGATGTGTCAAGCCGCCGCGGGCTGTCTTGAAATGGCCCACCATGTCTAGTCCCCAGACGGCAAAGGGCCAGGTGAGGGGAATAGTCTTGAGTGCAGAAGCCGGCAGGTGTTGCTTGGAACTGAAGACTTGGTATCCTCTGCAGCTCTTGACTATCTGTTTGGCATCTTCCAAAGCAGTCGGCCAAAAGAAACCGTGGCGGAAAGCTTTGGCCACAAGTGATCTTGAGGCTGCGTGGTGGCCGCATTCGCCTTGATGGATATACTTGAGGATTGCCACTCCTTTTTCTGGCTCAACACAGCGCTGGAAGACTCCAGTGACGCTGCGCTTGACCAGCTCTCTGTTGATTATTGCATATGCTCCGGCTCGTCGTTGGACTAGTCTTGCTGAGATCTCATCAGCCGGCAGCTCTCTGCTGACTAGGAATTTGAGGATGGCTGGGCCCATGATGGAGCAGTGACTTCTTCTTCTGTTAACGCGGCCACCAGGACTCGGGTGGGTGGGTCGGGTGGCGTGGAACTGGAGTCGGCCACCGCTTCTTGCGTTGCTGCAGTCCCCGAGCCGACTGCTGCAGTCCCCGGGCCGGGTTCTGAAGTCCCCGGGCCGGGTGCGACTACGGCAGTCCCCAGGCCGGTTGTCGAAGTCCCCGTGCCGCCTGCGGGATTCCTCCAGTCGGATCCGGCTGTATCAGGCACAGGCGGTACGAAGATAGAGTCTGACTCTGGAGACGGCTTGATGAACGGCTTGAGGAGGCGCTGGAGGGAGACGCCGGTCGGTATAGCCTGTCGGGTGGAGCCGATCTGTGCCAGGGCATCTGCTTGGTCGTTGTCGGCCCTTGGCACGTGAAGGAACTCGCACCCTTCGAAGTACCCACTGATCTGCTGGACGAGGAATCGATAGCTCGCCATGTTTGCGTCCTTGGCGTCCCAGTCGCCAGATGACTGCTGGACCACCAAGTCTGAGTCGCCATAGCACAGGATCCGGCGTATGCCGAGTTCTTTGGCTAGCCGGAGCCCATGTATGAGTGCCTCGTACTCGGCCACGTTGTTGGAGGCGGCGAAGTGGATTTGCAGCGTGTATCTGAGTTTGTCGCCTTTGGGAGAAGTGAGGACGATGCCGGCTCCCAAGCCGGTGCGCATCTTGGACCCGTCAAAGTGCATCCGCCAATGGGTAGAGTCGGGAGCCGACGGTAGGTACTGGGTCTCGGCCCAGTCGACGAGGAAGTTGGCCAGTGCTTGGGACTTGATGGCGGTGCGGGGCTGGTAGAAAATTGTGTATGGTGCCAACGCAATGGCCCACTTGGCCACCCGGCCGGATGCATCCCGGCTGCCTATGATCTCGGCCAGCGGGGCGGTGCACACGACCGTGATGGGATGCTCTTGGAAGTAGGGCTTCGGCTTCTTGGCGGCGAAGTACACCCCGTAGCACATCTTCTGGTAGTGCGGGTAGTTCTGTTTTGAGCTGGATAGTACTTAGGTTCAGGGAACTCATCTTGAATGGCTCCGACTGCCGGCCGAGCCGCCGGCTGCTGGGGGGCTGGAGGTGGCGGGCCGGGAGGCGGAGGCGGCAGCAACCCTTCGCCCTTGGAGATTCGCGTGAGCCAGTGGCATTTTCGGGTTGTGTGGTTAGACAGCTTCGCGCCGCTGTGGAACTTGCAGGGGGCGTCGAGAGTCTGCTCGTAAGAGAAAGCCGGCTGCCAAGCCGGCCTGCCACCCTTCTTCTTGGGAGCGGGCCGCTCTTCGGGCTGCTCATCTTCAACTGCGGCCACCTGCCGACTGGTGGAAGGCGGCATGGGGGCCTTGCGCTTGTGATCGTTCTGGTAGGGGCGCCGATTGGAGTCGCCAGCCGGCGTCTTGGGAGCCGGAGCGAGCACCTTCCCAGAGGCGTCCACTCGGAGCTCGGTCTTCATCGAGGAGTCGGCCGTGGCGTACTTGTCCGCGATGATCAGGAGTTCGTCGAGGGTAGCCGGCTCGTCGCAGAGGAGTCGGTGCTTGAGGAGGGTGCCCTCTCGGCACCCGGCGGTGAAGTACTCGATGGCCTGAACCTCGTGCACCCCCTCGCAGGAGTTGCGGAGCTCAGCCCACCGCGTGAGGTAGTCGCGGGTCGACTCATTGGGCCCTTGGACGCACAGGGAGAGCTGGCGAGGCTTGGGAGGCCGCTTGTACGTGCTGGTGAAGTTGCGGACGAAGACTTCCGTGAAGTCCAGCCAGCTGTTGATGCTGTAGGGCTTGAGGCTATTGAGCCAGGTGCGCGCCGTGCCTTGCAGCATGAGGGGGACGTACTTCACGGCCACGCGCCAATTGCCATTGGCTATGCTGACAGCAATGGAGTAGTCGATGAGCCAATCTTCCGGCTTCACAGAGCCGTTGTACTTGGGCGTGTCTCTGGGGAGCGAGAACCCTTTGGGGAAGGGCTCGTCGCGGATGCGGGGGCCAAAGCATGGCGGGCCGACATCGTCTTCTTCTTCTAACGCCAGGGATCGAGCAAGGCGGTCGATCCGGTGGCGGGCGTCGTTCTCGCCGACTCCTTCTCGGCGGCCTAGTCGGTCACCAAGAGTCGGGTGCGTGACGGGTGGCGGGGTGAGACGTCTCTCCCTTCGAGGCGGGGGAGGAGGCAGGTTTCCTTGGCGCTCCACCGCTCGAGGGCGGCCTTCCGCGTCGCGCTCGATGGTGATATGAGTCCGGCTGCGGCTGGCAGCCGGCTCCTTGTCTTTCCTCTGGCGGGTGCCGCTCGCAGTCGGCGAGCGGGACGTCGCGGCGTGCTCCCGGCGCGGGGGATGACTATCAGCGCGGGCGCCGGCTTCATGCCGTTCTGCGGCCGCGTCGATCAGCTGTTGGATCCGCCTCGTCATGTATGGAAGCTCATCGGCTCCCAGCCCATTTAGCTCTTCTGCGGCCGCCTGGGCGGCTCGTAGATTCTCGAGCGGGGTGGCGTAGACGGGGCGATCTGCCCCCAGCATGCTGGCGATAGCCGCGCCGCGCTTCTGGACGAAGCCGGCTCGGCTTGGGCCGCTAGGCGGCGGCGTACCGAAGGCGGCGCGGTCGACTTCGCGCTGGTGGGCCTCGGTGAGGCGTCTCATGGAGGCTATCTTCTGGCCCTCCGCGACGAGGGCGAGGCGGCGTACCTCCAGGGTCTCGGCGTCGGCGTCGGCCGGGATGGGGACGGATAGGTCGTGCATCGCCTCTTGTAGGGCGTCGTGGGCGTTCTCGCCCGAGTTGGCGACGTGGCTGATGACCAACACTTCGGTGACAGCGCTGCTGCCGCTGTCGGTTCGAGGAAGAGGGTCGTCGAAGACCACCACGTCGGAGGGGTAGGCGTCGAGCGATGCCGTGTCGGAATCGACAAGCATCGGGTCGGTGGAGCCGACCGACTCCAAGTCTGCAGCAGGCTTGCTGGAGACGTGAAGTTGGTCGAGGAGGCTGACGAGGCGGCTCTCGGGGTAGTCCGTGCCTGCATCGGACGCAGTCTCGTCGGAGATGCGAGCCTCGCCGAGCAGATCGGCGAGGCAGCTCGCTGCGCAGGCGTCGTCGACGCCTTGCAGCGCGTCGGGGCAAACGCCAACGAGCGCAGCAGGCTGGCTGCGCTCGCGGGGGAGGAAAAGGGTTCCCGTCCAGAACAGGTCTCCGGACGACGGTGCACCTGGCCCCACGGTGGGCGCCAAACGTCGGGTGGTAGGTGCGACATATGCCAATGGGTGGCTTATCATGGTGGGTGCCAGTAAAACGTCGCCGGTGCCTGGAAACGGGATGAGGCGAAGACATGCACGCCGGCGAATCTTACCCAGGTTCGGGGCTCTCCGAGGAGATAACACCCCTAGTCCTGGTCTACGGGGTCTCCGCATGATCACTAGATCAGAAAGAGTAGCTACAAATGCTCCTAGAGCTGCTGGGTTCAAGGGAGAAGAAGAGCAAGGCTAGCTCTCACTTCCCTCTCTCTATGGTGTGTGTATAACTCTAAGAAGCCAACCCTTTGCATGGGTGCCCCGGGGGGTTTATATAGGCCTACCCCCCAGGGGTACAATTGTAATCCGGCTGGGCGCAGGTCCCAGTCGTCAGTGTCTGTGCTCGCCGGCTTCTCCACCGGCCGTTGGGGCCCGCCGACTGCCGGCCTCTTGGTCGACAAGCCGGCCCCACTGCCTAGGGGTCTTGTCGGCGGCTGCTTACTGTAGCCCCGCCTTTGATGACGAGGGCTTTGTCGAGGTAAGCGTGGCTACAGTGTGCCGCCTCTAGGGCTCTCACTGTAGCCTTACCTCGTCTTGTCTCCTTAATCTGGCTCATGCTTCGAAGGAGGGGAGTAGCCGGCCTCTGGGGGCCGGCTACGCCCTTGGCCGACTGGGGGAGGCTGGGCCGCCTTCGCGCCTCTCTCTGGAAAAAGGGGCCCGCCGCCTGTGGGCCGTACTAGCACCTGTCGTGGATGACGTTGTGGCCAGCATGGCTACAGTGCCGAGCCGAACGGGAGGTGACCGGCCCGTTCGGCGTCCTGTGGCCATGCCTGCCTCGGGCTTCGGGGGTAGTGGGCTGCACTGTGGCCACACTCCGTCTTGTCACCATTATGTGGGTGTAGTTCTGGTGGGTGCGGTCTTGGCCGGCTTTGTGGAGTCGGCGCGCTTCATGGCCGGCTCTTGGAAGTCGGTCCTCTTGGCGCCGGCTTCCTGGAGTCGGCCATCTCGCAACTATCTTGGGGGAGGTTACTAAGGCCGGGTCGCCTTTGCAGAGTCGGCCCATGGGGTAGTCGGCCAGGGGAAGTCGGCCCAAGGCTTCGAACGCTTGAAGGCTCGATCGGCCCGATAATTTTTGAAGAGCCATGGGTAGTCGGTTAGGCTACCCGTGGCCATTTACTCCGACATATTATATTTCCGGTTAATACAATTCTAGCATGAATAATAAACATTTATCATGATATAAGGAAATAAATAATACTTTATTATTGCCTCTAGGGCATATTTCCTTCAGTCAGTTGGGTCGGCACGCAATATGATGCTACCGAAGACAAAAAACTGGCCAGGGACAAAGATGTCGTCATAGTCGCTGTTGTTGTTTATCCGTAGGTTCGCCATCGAGCTTATGCGGTCACCTGGCGGGACCTGTATGGGCCACCAATGTCGGTGCTAAAACCGACAGATCTCGTGTGGGTCCCATGCTTGGTGATCAGAGCTAGATGGTAACACAGAGAGTAGGGACACGATGTTTTACCCAGGTCCGGGCCCTCTTGATGAGGTAAAACCCTACGTCCTACTTCTTCTATATTGATTGTGATGAGGGGCACAAAGAACGGACTGATCTACCTCGAGATTGTACGAAGATGTTTCTGAGCTCTAAACCTTGTTAAGGTATATGCGTATGAGCACGCCTATGCCTCTACAGACTAAACGCCATGGCTTATATAGGCACCAGGGTATCTAGGGTTAACAAATGGATGGTTACAATCTTAAAGGTAAGTATGCCGTTAAAATGTGCTTGAAGTGTATGCCAAGTCTTCAGGAGATGTTCATCTTGATCGCCTCGAGGGCCAGGGCCAGTATAACCACGTCATCATTCTTCAATGGGTCCTCGGCCCGGCCCATTACCAACGAGCTGACGTGGCAAGTTCCCCCTAATTTAGGACACCAAGAGAGCCCACGGGCCTCGTCTTGCATTGATTATTGCGCCATAAAATCAAATATATTTGAAAAAAAATCCACCTAAATTTTCAGGTCATTCCGGCTCCGTGAAATTTTCACCTAAAAATCCAAAAACAATAGAAAACAGGAACTGACCTTTGAGGCTGGGTTAATAGGTTAGTTCAAATAAAAATAATCTAAATAGCTACTAAAATATGTAAAAGTGGTATGATAATAGCATGAAATAATAAAAAATATAGATACGTCGGAGACAAAACAAAAGCGCGCGTTGGGCCATGACATTTGTACGTTTCGACCCAAAAGGACATGGACAGACCAAATGTGATGCACGACCGCATTTGGTCCATCCATGCCTGTTTAGGTCAAAACAAATACAAATCGCGACCCAATGCAGCAGCAGAACTGGACGGGCGTCCGTTTTTCGTCCGCCTGTGACCCATTTCTGGCTCAAATTTTGGTGGAGTTTGCGTCGGCGCGAACGCGCGATGCCCGCCCTTGTCCTCATCCTGGCCCGCACGTCGGTGACACGTCCACCCCATTTCTCCCTTTCTCCCAAAACCTTCTTGCCCTCTCGCCCGCCATGGCCGACGCGCCAAACCCTGTTGTCGCCTTCCCGGCCGCCACTGCCGGCAGCATGGCCGCCCGCTTCGCGAAAAAGAAGAAGCCCAAGAAGGAGATCACGCCGAGCAAAGGGCCCGAGAATCGGAGAAGAGGCCTGGCCGAAGGGCTAAAGATGCGGAGAGAAAAGCCGCCACCAACGTCGTCGTCCTAGCCACAACCGCGTAACAGAAGGACGCCATTGAGGAGAGGGTGGCCATGATCGCCTAGGGCACGTAGAAGGAGGACCCCATGCTAGGGTTCAGTGGCTCGACGCCGGCCACTCTTACCGCAATGGAAGAAAAATATTATTACACATCCTTAGCATGATAAACATGGCTCAAGATCCACATAGGTTAACGTCATCTACTTTGAACAAGGCACCCTATCAACAATCATGCTTTACTAATTTTCTGATCAAGTTTTATGTATGGCATGATTAATTTAGGGCTACAAATTAGTATATATGAGTTATTTTTAAATGCTTTTCAATTGGACAAAAAAAAGAAAAAAAAGATCTATTATCCGTCGCTGGCCGACGGTAAATTAAACTACGCCCACAAGAAAGAAAAAATAGTAAAATCCAGAGAAAAGAAAAAAAGGGATGGATCTGAGATTCAAACCTAGTATATTGGGGTAGAAGTTTGCATGAGCGGGCCATTAGGAATGACTTCAGTTTGTATTGGAAAAGGGGTTCGGTGCTAGATTGCTTAACCGACCAAGTGGATAATGAAAAATAAAATAAAAGAGGCGGACTTGGGCATGGGATGTGTAGTGCACGGCTAGATCTCGCCGGTGCAGCAGGAGGTGTGCTTGCGTGCGTGCGTGCTGGGCACGCGAATCATTTTTTAAGTTTTCAGCTTTTCCAGTTTAACGAACCGTTTTTGTGTCTCTTATGGATGGTATGATGGGCAATTTTGGTGCAAAATTTAGGCGTAATTTAATGACAAGAAGAAATGCTTCTCAGTTTATTAGTAGGTATATATTTTTACATATAAGTATACTTATTTTGAAATGTGGAAACATATTTCGGACACATGTATAGATGCAAACCAAACAGATGAAAAATTACTCACATGTGTCTAATGTTCATGTTTTTTCATCCAAAAATTTCTATACATGAAAAAAGTACTCTCTTCGTTTTTATTTTACTCTGCATATTAGAGTTGACTGGAGTCAAACTTCATAAAGTTTGACCAAGTTTATAGAAAACAATATAAATATTTACCATAACAAATATATATGATGTGAAAGTACATTCAATAATAAATCTAATGGTATTGATTTGTTATTGTATATGTTCATGTTTTTGTTTATAAACTTTATCAAAGTTTACAAAGCTTGACTTTGACCAAAGTAATGCGCGAACTAAATAAAAATGGAGGGAATATTTATTTTTTGCAATAATTTTTGTACACATATATTAAATAAATGTTTGTGTAGTTTTGAAAGATTTTATTTCATAAAAGACACACACACACATATATATAATGCTTAGAAATAGAATGCTCGCATAATTTAAATAAAATAATTTTAGTTGTACCAAAAATATTCATGTTTTTAATTTAAATTATTCATTTCTATTTGCCCAAAAGAGCATAGGGGGGAAAGGGAACCCCGAAAATAACAGAAACCCAAAGAAAACCAAAGTATTGCTTGGCCCGGCCCATGTGTGTTGCGCTGTGAGCGAGCGCGACCTCGGCCCCTGATAAAACCCCGTCCCCCTCCCAAATCCAGGCACGAAACCCCAAAGCTCGGAGCCACCTTTTTCTCCTCGTGCCCGTCCCATTTCGCTGCCTTCGCTCGCACCGCCGCACCACCGCCTCCCCTGGATGGCCCCCGCTGCCTTCCGCGAGCCGTCGCGGCCCTCCGGCAGAGGGCCGCCGGACCCGTCTCGTCCCGCGCCACCGGGCCCCGGATGGAGCGGACTCTCTCCACGGGGAAGCGCCTGCGCCGCGGGCCCAAGGAGGTAGTTCGCTCGCTCTCCCCCTCTCGTAGTGCTCGTGCGGGACATCGTAGAAATTCCAGATCCGGTTCGCTCGAGCGTACCAGCGTTTGATTATGTGTTGGAAGGAAGGACAATGGCTATTGCTGATCGAAGTAGGTAGTCCGCTCGCTCTCGCGCACCAGTTCCTGGAAATTCCCGATCCGCTTTGCTGGAGTATTTTATTCTGTGACGAGCGATTGATTTATGTAGTGAAAGGAAGGATGACGAGTTCGGTCGCTTTTGTAGAATTTTACGTCCCATTGGTTTAGTTCCTCGCTTGGGGAATTTCCCCTTTGATTAACATTTAGTTCGGGTTCAGTGATTTTCCGGCCAATCAACATCCTTCCATTCTGTTTCAGCTTTACATTTAGTTTGCCATTGAAAAGGTACAGGTATGACAATGTGTGGTCTCTTGTAATGGCATGATTCTGACCTGGTAAGCATGCACCAACCAGGTTTAGGTTGTTTAGAACAACAAGGTGTGGGGGTCAAGAAGGACGGTGATGTAAGATTATTAGACTGCTGTTATTCATCTGCTCTGCATGCTTTGCTGGCCAGACCAGCTGATTAACTGATGCGATATCTTTGATGCTGAAGATGCAGCAACATTCTCATCGTTGTATACTATTGTTCGTCACCTTTTTATTTTTCCATTGGAAACTAGGAATTCACCAAAGAAACCTCTTCTGTTCCCAGGTCTGCAGGTACAATCCCAAGAAGACTGACGCTGTCATCGAGGAATTGAAGAAAAATACCCAGGCAGCTAATGACGAGAGGGAGGAGCTCGTAAAGGCAATCAAAAATCTTGAGGCAAAGCAAACCAACCCTTGGTTTAACTCTACAATAAAAGGACGTCTACTGTAAGTACTTTCCTGCTTTCCGGCCTTGCACAATATACATCAGGGCTGTAATTTGTCAGTACTGATTATGTAGACCATTGGTACAGCTGTACACATGTGATGTGTGGCTTCCTATGAATGATATTTTTCCGCTGTTCACACCAGCAGTTCTAGCCTGTGATTGATTAAAACCTGTATGTCTAGTAATAATCTTACTTCATCCCGAATGTGTTCTGGAGAAGTAGGAACTGGCATTGGAATTATTTTTAGTTGATTACTATCTTTTATATGATGCACATTAGTGAATAGAACTTGAGGAGCTTGTAGCAAAGCTTGTTATGTAATTCAAATGCCAAATGTTACTTGTCTTCAAGCCTCTTTAACATTTTCTCGGTGGCACACTTGGTGTTTTAAACTCATAGATAGAAGCACGAATATGAGCTGATTGTATGATTCTGCTATCATGTCCTTTAGCACTCTACTGTGTGTGGTACCCACTACCCATAGAGTATGTATTGTCATTAAAGTTCTCTTTTTATGTGTTGTAAAACCGCACATCACTACTATATGTGTTTTTTTTTTCATTTCTGCATGCAGTTCACATGCATGTAATGCTTGAACTGTTTATATGTATCGTTTCATTACAGTGTATTTGTCTCGTTTACACTATGGCTTTCAGTTTGAATTTGAGTGCCTGCTTAATGATGGAGATGGTGGTTCCGATTGGTAACTGATAAGGTCCTGCTTTTGGCTTTGCGCGATATACATCAGGGTTTACATTTAATTTGTGAGCACTGGCTATGCATAACCCAGCAGTGCACATGTGATTTTTAGCTTGTGCTATGAATGCTATTTTTCTGCTATGCGCACTCTCCAGCAGTTCTAACCTGTGATATATAAACATGCCTATGTCTAGTTATGTATAATAAGGTTACTTCATCTCCAATATGTTCTGGAGAAGTAGGGAACTGGCATTGTAATTATTTTCAGTTGGTTGCCATCTTTTATACGATGCACATATATTGAATGCAACTTTAGGAGCTTGTAGGAAAGTTTGTGATGCGAAAATAGTGGTTCAAATGCCAAATACTACCTGTCTTCAAGCATCTCTATCATTTTCTCAGTGGCATACTTGGTGTTATAAAATCCTAGACAAAAGCACCAACGTGAGATGTTTGTTTGATTCTGTTATCACGTCCTTTAGTACTCTACTGTGTGTGGTACCCATAGAGTATGTGTTGCCATTAGGATTCTCTTTTTATGCGCTGTTATAAAACCATTCATCAGTATTATATTTGTTGTTCCATTTTCTGCATGCAGTTCACATGGGATACTTGAACTATCTATATATGTATTGTTATTACATTACAGTGTTTTTTTTTTCTGTTTATGGTATGGCTTTCAGTTAGTATATTTGAGTGTCTGCCTAAAGAAGATGATCAGATCTGATTTTGTATGACTGTGGTAGTTGATAAGTTATGAAGTGCGTTTTTATGAAACAGAGTTTTCATGTATTGTATTGTTCCATTCCAATGTGTCCTTCCTTTGTTGCTGGGATAATTCCTTATTAATATTCCCATGATTTTTAGGATGATTTATGACTTGCGCACTGGCAAGAACCTATACCCTTGTCTAAGCATGGTTCCTATTTTTTAGGGACTGGCCAGGCCTGATCGCGCTGACGCTGGCGGCTGGAGAGATGGTGAGGAAAATTTGGGGTTGAGCTTCCACGTAAGGTAATTATCCCCTTGCAACTCTATTTTGCGCTTGCTTGTTTTAGTGCCAACCGTGGTCACTTACCTTGTTTTGCTGCTCTGTAGGCTATAGGTAAATGAAGAACGAAGACTATTTTGCTTCTCAGTAGGATGTACGTAACTGAAGATGGAAGACTTTTGCTGCAACGAGTAGTGAATGATGTGGCTATACAGAAACACGAACTGGACAGACAGACAGACATACATCACTAGTATCTGGTGTCGAAAACGGGAAATGCAGTTAACTGTGTTCATGGTTGAACGTTTTGGCCTGTGACGTGTAGGATGATGATGTGCGGTGGGTGCTCGCAATCCCAGAAGTGAAGTTTTCCTATCCTGTGCATTTGCGGTTTTTGTTGAATGATCGCATTTGCTGCTGCTTGCTGCTGCTGTTTTGTTTCCGTATGCATGCACCGGTGAGAGGTTAGCATAGCATAGCAGGGCCGAGGGTCCAAGCAAGCTACAGATTTGCCTTTAACCTCGATTAGATAAGGAATCTTTAGATTTTGTTTCCGTTGGTGGTCTCTGCGTGTCAGTCAGTCAGTGGGTGGAAAGCCATTGCTTACTCCGGCCCAGCTGTGTGCCTCTGTGCCTGCTGTTCTAGTTCTAGGCTTTGCTGCTTGGTGTCGCCTGCGAGAGGAAAATCGAGTTTGGGAGGCCACCGTGGTAGGCGGTGCGTGTGGGGTGTTGGGCACCGCTTCCAGAGGAGGAGGCTTCCCTGCCCTGGGGTCGACGTTTTTTTGCTCGAGCTGCGCTTCAACTTCGGCCTTGCCAGTTCTCGAGCGCGGTGCGTTCCTTCTCTTCAGTGGGACGCAAGCCGGAGATAAGGCGCTCGGGGACCGTGGTCAGGGCAATCGGTGGCCGTCGGTGCTGGGCCTGGGCGGCACGGCACGGCACCTGGTGGGAGGCTGTGCGGCGGCTAGAGGGCCGGCCGGGCGCGCGCCAACTGCGGCAGGAGAAGGGGCATGCCGGTGGCGGGCGTGGCCATGGCCGGCATCGGCTGCAACCTGGCGGGGGCACTACAATCTACGATCTTGGCTTTGGCGACTTGGTCAGGTGAGGTGCTTGCGGGGGTGTTAGGATTCGTATAGGTTGTAGCCATGTGTTTGGGTGTGGGATTTGGGAGAAGGCAGAAGGGGCTCTGGCCTGGACGACATTGTGCTGCTTGTTGATCTTGTGGGGCGAGGGTGCTTGGGTGGGGTGCGGTGGGGATTTGGGACGAGTCTCTCTCGCGTTCAATCTCTTCTGCTATGAACGGAATTGGGATGAGTCTCGCGTTCTGGTTCCGGGCGAGGGGCGTTCCTGTTCCTGTCTGAGACAAGGAGGCTGAGCTGAGGGGAGGCAGGCTTTGGCCTTAGGTGCAGGCAGTTGCTAGGTACGTCGCTGGCGGCGAGGGTGCACTGGCACTTGAAGCGGCTCAACAAGCCAAGCCGGCCCTTGAATTCAATTTTGACATCTTATTTCATAGTGGCCACTGAACTTTTGTGTTCATGCACTTGAGCAGATGGGCCAGCGCAGAGAATGGTGATTTCTTTGGCGTGAACTGCTTCTTTATTTTAGGCTTTGTTCTTGCCTTCTTGGGGTTAATTATCATCTTTCTTCCCGTGAATTTGGTAATACTACTGTAGCTGCGTTTTCTAGAATTTGACCAAGCTTGGGTAGAAGCTGTATTTTCCAAATTCAGAAAAGATTGCCTTTTCTCTTCTTCTTTTCGGTTGTGTTATTTTCCATTGCTACCCTGTTTCTTTTTTAATGTCAACGTTTGGTGATAGAGTAGGCAAATTCAAGCAAAGCGGAGCAAGAAGATGAGATTTGCATCCATCCAGACTGTTTTTTTTTTCTGCCAAATAGCCTCCAGTTGGAAAAGAGCAAAACCTTCTGTTTCTTTGTTAACATTTCCCCACCTACCGAAATGAGCAGCTTTTCAGTGCAAAAGATGAGTATATAGTTCAACAATGTCTCGCTGCATTTTTATTGGAAGATGAAGCTTGTCCAACATCGTCTGAGATGGTTTGGGCATATTCAGCGCAGGCCTCCAGAAGCTCCAGTGCATAGCGGACGGCTAAAGCATGCGGAGAATGTCAAGAGAGGGCGGGGTAGACCGAATTTGACATGGGAGGAATCCGTTAAGAGAGACCTGAAGGATTGGAGTATCACCAAAGAGCTAGCTATGGACAGGGGTGCGTGGAAGCTTGCTATGCATGTACCAGAGCCATGAGTTGGTTGCGAGATCTTATGGGTTTCACCTCTAGCCTACCCCAACTTGTTTGGGACTAAAGGCTTTGTTGTTGTTGTTGTTGTTGTTGATGCAAGTTTGAGATTTAAGTTCTGCACACTGTGGCAAGAACAGTGCCTTTTCTTTTTCGGACTCAGATGTGCTGTAACATGTTTTTTCTTCTCATTACTGTATGTTTACAAACGTGCAGAGTCCAGATGGAGGCATCATGGATTGCGTGCACATATCACAACAACCTGCCTTCGATCATCGTCCCCTCAAGAAACATACTCTCCAGGTACGGAATCCTCCACCTTCCATTCATTATCCATGGCTGAATCACTGCACTCATCGTGACTACCAGAATCTTTATCTCTTTATTATCATCGCAGATGAGACAGTCCTACCACCCGGAAGGCTTGTATGATGATGCTAAGAGCAGCCTGGCCTCCGACAATGACGGAAAGAAGTAGATGCTCTGGCATCAGAGTAGGAGATGCCAGTAGGGCACTGTCCTAACCAGGAGGACTGTCCATGCGGCAGTACAGTAGAAAAAAACGGCCTGCCCTGAACCCGATGTCCATTGGCCATAGCATGCTCGATGAGGGCAGGGGCAGCCACCAAGTAATCCCGCTTTATCCTGTTTGAGGTTGAAGACCGCGAAAATGGTGTTTGCCATGTGGTACTGTTATTGTGAAATTCAGCATGCGATGCAGTACGTCTGAGCAGGGGAAAGTACTATGGTGCGAAGGCCACCATTGTTTGGGAGCCTAAAATCGAGCAGCCTATCAAGTGCAATCTATCCCAGCTATGGAGGTCATGTGGTGCGGATCTCAACAACATCAAGGCCGAATGGCAGGTACTGTGAAGAAGAACCTAAACTAATTAGCTTCATTTAGTTCATTGGTTCATCCTTGGTCCTGAGTTATTCTGCGGATACCAGTGGAGGTATGTTCATTCTTGTTATTTTTACCTTCTTCGTCTAATAGGTCAGACATTTTATTTCTGACAAGTCTTTTGTTTCTGCTCATCATATGTGTGTCTTCAATATCATGTTCCATGCCCATTGTTGGCCTTGTTCTGTGAGAAGAGAATCTTCTCACCGATTTGGACCGGCCCTCGAAGCTCAGCGTTGGTTACTTTGGGGCTGATCAGCTGAGAAGACGGCAGTCATTACAAGGATGTGTGGTGCAGATGATACACATTGTGGCTACTTCAGGCTACAATGGAAGTGTGCAGTGGCGAATCTTGGAAGAAAATGAAAGGGTGGCTCAAAGCTAACAGTGAGTAGAAAAAGTAAAAAACTCTCAATCCTTTAGTCCAAATACGGTCAAAATATTGATACGAATACTAGTAATTTTCCTTTTCCAGTTTTTGGAGGCGGGGCTCGAGCCTGTCAAAGCCCCCCTGTCAAGCGTGGATTGTAGCTTTGCAGTGCTAATTTACTCAAGGAAGCTTTGGTATGCTGTTTGGCCGAACGGTCGTATTTGTTAGGTAATATGTTCACAACATTTGCGTTTGTCTGCTTGCGCCTTGCTTGACTCTCATTGATTGGACCTAAAATTCAAGAATTGGAATTGGATGCCAAAAATACGAGTGTTTAGCTGTCCCAAGAATTCCAATGAATTTAAAATACTATCAGCAAAGAGTCAAATAGAATCCGTGGGTCCTGCACACTTGTGGGACATATATACACACATGGTACCGCCGAAATGATCTTTGGAAGACAGTCAAATAATCTCCAAAAGTTCAACATAATCTCGTCAAAAAATTATAGTGTTAATGCAAAGGTTTTTGTTATTTTTTTGCGGGTGAGTGTTAATGCGAAGTTGAAAATGCAAACGCTGAAGTTTTATGAAAATACATCTATACAGCTATCTTGCGTCATGGCCTGCGTCGCTCTGTTTTGAAACTTGGCCAGGGTCTATGCATATGTTTTGATTATAAGCTGACTAAATCCATGGATTTACATGATGCATTGTACATAAGCAAAGTATTTAGTTACATACAATCTAGTTATATGTTAGCAATTTTCTCTTGATATAATACCACGAGAAATTGAGTATAAGTTATAAATATGGTATGTTTGTGACAACAAATTTCATTTCTCCGTAGCATCACTGTAAATTCAACGTGGAGCGCAAAAAGCACCTGGCGGGCCAGCTTGCATATCTGAACATGGCAACAAAGAGGGCCATCGTGCCTCACCGCCGCTTGCCCCTGTCATTGACTTGCGGGCCCGGGAAATAAGAAAAGTGACCATCAGAAAAGTTCTCGTAAGTTATACAGTCATCCCGTAAAAGTCAGTTTTACAGGACGTTTTTTGGGGATCTATTAGAGTTTGCCTTTAGGAGAGTTTTTACGAGACTTTTCTCGTGATGCTCTAATGCCCAATGTAATACCGAAACTGGTATGCAGACGACAGTTGCCGAAGGAACTATGCACGATGGAGGATTTAATGGTGATGTCCAGGTTTGCAGTTTGAAAATTATCAGTGTATAGCATCGTTCATGTAACACAAGGTCAGTGCTCACCTCTTTCTTAAATAAGGATCTGAATTTTACTACCATGTGACACATATGGTAAGCAATCCAAACTATTCAAAAAGGATCTGAATTTTACTGATTCATTAGAAATGCAAAAATGGATTGAAAAATACCCCCGCCCCCTCTCGAGAGGCCATTCAATTCTGAACGAACCAGCAGCGCCGCTGTTTGACATTTCCCATGACCATGAGCTAGGTGGATTAATGGCGGCCATATGCACACCCAATGGACTCCCAGCACCCTTCGGTTCTCGCGCTCCAATCTCCAACGACGCTTGCGTCGTGGTGCATGCCGCCCTTCACACTTAAACCTCTATTTAACGCCTTCATCTTCCCATCTTCTTTCTCTCACTATAGAAGGACGGAGCATTAATCCAACTTCTCCAACCCCGTAACCTCCCATCCATTCGGCCATGGCGGACTGGCCGTCGCTCCCGCCTGAGCTCATCAGGCGCATCGCCGACTGCATCCTGGACACCAACGACCTGGACTGCTACGTGGACTTCCGCGCCGTCTGCCCCACCTGGCGCTCCGCCACCGACGACCCCAAGAATTCCTCCGAGCTCCGCTTCCGTCCGCACCGGTGGATCATCATCGACGAGGTCTTCGAGAGCCACTCGCGGCTTCTGGTTAACACCGTCAGCGGTCTCGTCGTCCGCAAGGACCTGCCTCTGCTCGGCAGCTACTTTGTGGTTGCTACTACCCACGGCGGCTTCTTCGTCCTCGGCAAGAAGGAGCCCCCTCATGCAGCGGTCGTCCTCAACCCTTTCACCGGCCACATGATCCGCTTCAAGGCGTCGCCCAACTACGTGGGTGTTTGTGCTGCCGCTCTCTCCGGTCTTTTCATGGGAAAGCTACCTACGAGTTCTGATCTTTCTGAACTCCGTTCTTCACCCACCCTCATCTTGCTGTCTGACAGATGTTACCGGGAGTACTTCATGGCTGTTCCTGACAGTGTTCGTTTCAGTATAGACGCCGAGGATGTGAAATTATACGCTTTGTTGCGGCTGGCCGCCGGCGGTGGTATCTGCGCCACCGATAGTTGGCAGAGGACGGCGGCTCTGCTTCCAGTTGGTTTGGCTGACAAGATCTTCAGTTTGATGAAGCTGTTCCACATTGATTATTACGAAATTGTTGCCGACGAATTTTTACCTCGGCTTGCCGATCTTACCGGGAGGGGAGAACCGAACCAAATTTTCCTGGTGGAATCTTTTGGAGCATTGTTGGCTATCATCAAGCTGCAGCAATGCCTCAAAGTTTTCAGACTACACATAATGGAAATAACATAAGTAGTAACATCACACATATCTAAATTAAATAGATAATATGGCATTGCAATAAATGAAGAAAGAGGTGAAATTGGTAACATAGCTAGTTACTACTAGTATGAGTAACATCAAATATATCAAGGTAAGATGGGTCTATAACCTAATAAATGAAGTGTTATATGTTATCACACATATGTTACTCCCCACTATAGAGGTAGTAACATGGACTAGTAACATGCCTATGTTACTAGTCCATGTTACTATCCATTGTGGCTAGTCTCAGGCTGGACAGCGTCACCGACAGCAATGAGCTCGAGCCTGTGAAGAGCATTGGCGACCGTGCCATCTTCATCGGTCACCGTATGTGCGTGTCTGTCAATACGCACAAGTTCCCGTCAATCGTCCCCAACTGCATCTACTATGCGTGCTCCTCAGATTCTTCACTTGACATCTACCAGTATGATCTCCCGACTGATAATGCAGAGAGGGTTTCTGAAGGCATAGGTTCTCTGATCAACAGTGGGATGTCTTTCGCCAACCCTCCGTTTACGATCATTCAGCTCCTCTCCAGCTACACCATCAACGCCCGGGCGTCTCAGCTAGCGATGGAAAAGATTAAACCTCAGCCCCAAGCTGCTGCTACTCCGTATCTGGACTATTGGTCTGATTCTGACCTGGACATTTTTTGGTGATGTACTGATTTATGTGACTGAACTATCGAACCGTCAGATGTCACTTCTATGTGTGTTTTCATTCGATGAGCTATCAGTTGATGTTTATTACATGTTGTCTACTTTTAATTGCTCGTAGGATGTGGAACAAGTATTGTGGGTGTTAATTTCATCTTGTTATGAACCTATGGCTTCATCTTCTTTTGTAACGCTATTTAGCCCTTAATTAATCAAGTTTATTCTCCCCTAGCTTGTGCCGCTGAGTAGTACAATCTGGTGCATTTTGACACTTACTTTGCTGATCTTACTAAGAGCATGGTTATTAATCAATGAAAAAAATAGCATGCTATTGCAAATAGCGTATCCCTAAAAATATGCTATTCGCGTTATAGCGTAGTATTAGCGAGACACTGCACCTCAATTTATTTAGTGAGGCATTGTTCAGAACGCTATAACACTATTTTTTCACCGTTGATAATACAACAAACAATCGGCTATAATGAGTTGTCATGTCATCTATAGCCAACCTAATAAATGACAGTCCAATAATAAGATTTAAATATGTACTATACTTTATAAATGGTTGGCCCACCTTACAATCTCAGAAAGTGTCTTGGGGCTCGTACTATAGCCGCCGGCTCTTATTCCACAACGGGCTTCCATTCTCTCTTCTCTTATTTTTCCTCCAACTAAGTAAAGATATAATATTTAATTTCTTATAGGCTGCTTATGTCTATTACAACAAGTTTTGCCCGGCTCCGACGAGGGAAGGGTGATGACAGCGGCGCGCCTTCGGCTCGCTTCAGTGCTTGTAGTCGTTGCTAGGTTGTCTACGGATCTGGATGTAATTTTTATTATCTCTGATGTTCGTTGTACTGTCATGATTGAAGATAAATAGGTTGGATGTTTTCCCGCAGAAAAATATAAGCCACGGACAATTCTTTTTCTGAGGCTTACGTTATGGCC